>NW_010136843.1:22877-53485 GCF_000699245.1 Pterocles gutturalis | reverse complement strand
TTTCAGCAACGAGGACAGTGACACCTAATGACAGGTGGTGATCAGAGCCCCGAGGGGCATTTTCATCAGTCTGCAGTGGGGGGAGAACCGCCCTCCCAGGGGAGGTGCACTAAAGAAAAGGGAGACAGCCCTCCGGGCCCTGGACTGGTGTCTGTGCCTCATCGCTCAGCAAAGCAACACAACAATTCAAAAATTTTTCCTCACCCTTCAATTTCTGTATTATTTCTATTTTTTAATTGTTCCTAAATTTCGTTATATACACACTATGAAAATTCCTGTCAAATTCCTTTCATGAAATATTCTTCAGGCCTACAGGCTCCAGCCAGTAACAGAGAGCTGAATTTTAAAAGACAATAGAAACTAGCATTTCTTTTCTAATCTTTACCCAAATGGAAGTATACAAAGTTGACTTTCCAATATAGAGGCCTGTCTCTTTAAGCCTACTTTAAGATAAGTTTGTTAAATAATGTTGATATTCATGTACAAATTAAAGACACAAACAAATTAATGGAAGTTGTAAGAACTGAAGTTAGAAACAGTCCACCTTTGTTTTCCTTTTCTCAAGATTTCATCTGCATAAAGGTTCTCCGATCACATTGCCAAACAGATCAAGTACATCCAGAGCACCTGACTGTGCCCAACACAAATAATTTTCTTAGCGGCTTTAGATACATACACAGCACTTACTTGTACAATTGTACAATTACTATGTACTGGTACAGTTCTGGATCTACATCAGATTGTTGTGCTACACTTTAAAAAACTATGCTGGATTACTGTTTACTAATTTGAGAAATTGTTTCTCTTTTTACCACTTAAAAAAAAAAAAAAATCTGTGTTCAGCAGAAATGCTGCTGAGTTGAGGTTTCAAAATACTAACTTTGTGGTTTAGCCAACTTTCCTTCAGTAACAATTGCTGCTGATCGGGGTTACATACGATTATAAAGGCATGGGAATAATCATGCGTAAGAATAGGGCATAAACAAGAGCTAAAGGAAGGGAAGCGCAAGAGATAGGAATTGTATTCCTTAATCCCATTTTACCACTCCAAATATAATTCCATCCAGAAATGTAGTTTTCCTTGTAACAGAAATAACTATCGTTTATGTTATTACAATGTTGGCCTGTTGTAGTTGTCCCCTTTTTTTACTTTAAATTTTAAATCTACACAATTTGCCTTATCATCTCTAATTTTTCTTAGCAGGGATTAGATGCAAACCGGATTCAATTCTCTTCTTCAGCTCTAAGAGCTCACAAGAGCAAACTATGACTTATATTTATGCGTGCGTGCTGTCAGAATGTCACACATTTGCTGTACATGTTGGAAATCCAAATATAAAATACACCGATTTTAATAATTTGGCTATGCTAGTTTTAACCTGTAACCATACCCTGAACTGAATCACTTCATGATGCTATAAAGCAGTTTTTCCTGCACAAATAGGAGGGGGGCAGCAAAACAAGTGGCTCAAATCTATAGGAACTGCTCTGGATGCCTATGGATAGACGAAAAAAAAAATATCCAACATGGTCATTGAAAAAATTATGATCCCTTCCTCTAGCATTTCCTCCTCATGTAAGAAGCCATCAGGCATAATCAGCTCCTTTGCTGAGCATGTCAGTTCAAATGAGATGCAGCTCTGAATTTATTCCAAAAGACTGGGATATCCTTTGATAAAAGAAAGATTGCAAATGTGAAACACTGTTTTCAGCATTAGGATGAAAGCGATGTTTTGAAAATATTTTTTTCAAAACAGAAAGGAGGCAACTTTTGATTTGGTATACCCTTCCTTGCTGTGTCTTGTCTACTCTTACAAATAAAACATACATTTTTCCTGTGCAGTGCCAGAACTTACATTAGCAGTTAAAGCTGTAGAGCAAGTACAATACAGGCACCTTTAACTCTATCCATCTTACTTTATAGAAATAAAATAACAGTTCCCCAACCAATACTTATTTTCTTGGCTGTTTTATCACCTGAAGAGTTGTATTTCAAGCCATTTTGGAGAAATACTGTCCTGGCACTCTAGAATTCATTTGTTCCCTACAGACACCCATGACAGTAAGGAGGTGGCACATGGGAGAGTGGCACAAAATATGATAGCTCTTTCAATGAGCTTTCCCTGTCTACTTTGTCACTGTTTTTAACTGTAAATAAAAACTCATTATTTCAGATCAGGCAGGGGAAAACTGTATTTGTTTATCTCATTTAGACTTTACTGAAAATGTTCCAAATTGAGTATCTAAGTATAGGAACTTGAACCAAGTTCCTTTCAGCCCATCAGGTGATTATTCAGCTAGAATTATAGCAGCTCAGCTCAGATAAAATTGTGTGCTATAGAATGAAAAAAAAAACAACTTGTGAATGCGGTTATACATAATAGTAGGTATCCAAATTTGGAATATTGTGTTATATTGTACAACAGTAACATTTCTGCGATAAGTTCACGGTAAGGATGCACTGTAATTCATCAAGGACTTATTCTGGATTCTGACTGTCTCCATGTCAAATAATACTCATTCAAAGCTCCAAGTGTTTAACCCCCAGTTTACCCAATAGCCATAATCCAGTTTTCTTCTTGTGTTTCTAATCCCATGTCAATGCAGATGCATCTTCACATTTTAAGAACATTTTCATTCTCTCTCTACACCTTGTTAAGCTCTGAATATTGCACAGACAGTGGTTTGGAAGCATGTACAATGCCTTTCATAGACTTTCACTGATTTTTTGAGAATGGAGATGTCTGGAAATGACCTGACTTCTGTTCTTTTTTTCTTTCTTCTTTGCTCTTACAATTTTTTGAGATTTTTGTTGTTTTTTCCACAGCTTGCTTACTCTGAAACATAGAATTGAAGACTATTTTTACTAATAACAAAACTGTTATGAAAATGTCAGTTTTATGATAATGCAAAGAACAGTTATGTAAGTGTGTGTGTATCTTGGCCAACTAATGCACGTGCTGGGTTGTATTACCACACTTATTGTTTGTTCTGTCAATAGACTAACATATATCAGAATGCTTATGTACTGTGTCAATTTATCTGCCAAAGAAAAGAATTTAAGAATAGTTCTGTGCCAAAACTGTTTCTTAAACTCTAGATTATTTATGCCTCTCTGTGCTGTTTTACCAATAGGAATATGCTAAACAGGGCTACTAATGGCCAGTTCTAACAACACTGTTCTGGTTACAGCAGAGACCTTGGTAAGGGCAGACAGTGGGGCTGCAATAGCGGAAGACAGCACAGCAAGTAGTACAGTATCAGCACACTGGCCACCACCTGTGACAAAACCACCTGTTGTAATTGTTAAGGTTTTACTGAAGCTGTCTGATGCAAGCACCAGAATGGAAAATAGACTTCTATGTTAATATGAACAGTTTCTGTGAAAGAGAAGCATGAAGCGGGCATCCAGAAATAAAAAACAGAAACCAAACCAGGTATTTGGGAAACATACTGTCTTTGCTGAATAAATTGCATACCATTTTTACACTGGGAGGATTTCACTGGGAGGATTTCACTGGGAGGGAGACTGGAATGAAGAGATCACAAAAATATACTGCCATCCAGATTAGCAAATGGAGTTAAAAAAAAAAGTACATACCCACCATTTTCCCTATATTGCGGCATATGTATGACATTTGGTATGAAATTTATAGTCTATGAATGAGTTCAGAGACAGAGAAGTACCAGTAATTCAGACTCTCACATGCATTGTGCATTAGTCATATTCAGTGAAAGAAATAACATATAGAAGGAAAATCCTTAAAGAATTTTTACAAAAAAGGTTAATGACTTTTGCATGGGAAGCTTTCTGCTTTAATGGGAAAGCCCTGTCTCACAAGAAACTAAATAGCTCCTGACTTTGCTGAGCTGTTTTAATTACATCTAAAATCTTGAAATTTCTCCATTCTTCGTACAACACCCAGGCTCATCTACCTCTCCTTATGAAGCAAGAGTTTTAAAGCCAATGACACAAAGACCTCAGACTACCAAATTCTGCACTAGATTCTAGTTTGCTGTTTACTCTCTAGAGTAAAACACAGCTATTACTATTCCCCATGGACAGTGTGGATTTTCAATTTAGAAGCTTGTCTCATATTCAATTTATTAATTTAAAAAAATAATTGTGAAGACAAAATTATGCCTAACTGAAGTTAGCTGAGAATGGAACTGCATTCTGAACTGAAAACTGAAAACCAAGTTATGTTGTTTTTTCTGTTACAAGGGGGCACATGCCCCACCTAGTTTGAAATATTGATGTATCTTATAAATTTGTGTGAGGTAGTGCAGTTTGTCTTAATATTTTTAACCTCCCACTGATATTTGGAACCTGACCAGTATCAGGATAGACCCCAGAAGCTACTGTTAGCAAATTCTGCTCTCCAGTCCAAAAACACACAACAAAACAAAACCCAAAACAAAACAAAAAAACAGCAAAGGAAGCTACATAGGAACTTGCCTTATGGAACCTTCCTTTACTAACATGCTTAAATTACTGGAAGTTATTGCATAGGTGAAGTTTATTCTCTCATAATTCACACTTGCAAACATGTGTCCTGTGTACCATGTGACTTGATGTATATCTTTGACCCAACTTCCTACTTTTAGATTTTGGCCAAGATAGTGCCAGAATATACATATATACAAGTTAAGCATATACATAAATAATTTTTAAAAACCCTAAAACCATCCAAATGTCACACCATGACAGAATGGTATGACAGGGAAGACTTGAATCAGAATCAACTGAGCAGGAGGAAGATAGATGAATTATTTTAGTTGTTACAGAAATCATTCTATGTTTTGTGTTTTTAAAAGTTAGATGTTTTACAGAGTTTTTTCAGCACTACTGGAACTTGTCCGAGGGACAAAGATGTGTAGAACTCTGAGAGAAACTAGCACACTGATTTTCAAGGTATTCAGAGTCCTGGGAAGAACTTTCTTAGCTACAGAGGCCTTATGAATCTACGATTTCTTGCCTAGCGCAGAACTTGGAAGTATGATCATCACAGAACCTACAGATCATAAACGGGAATGCCCTTTTCATGTCATGGTTAGAGAAAACTCAGCTTAATTGAGCGATTGAGAAGGTAGCACACCAGCAATGAAAAGAATCAATTACTCTGCTATAATCATCACAGAATCCTTACTAAAATTTCTTTAATGTCCACAGAAAAAATTCCTCCTGTACTTCCAGTTTCATCTTTAACTTCTTCTGCTTTCTGATTACTGAAAGGAATGTAGTGACCACTCAGACTGGGCCTTACCACAGCTTATCTCAGAATTAATCAAATTTAATTCCAAAATGTCTGGAAGGTTTGCTCTGTAACTCCTAATAGGAGCTTCCACACCAGCAATAAAGGACAACAGGTCAGCTCTCTGTACAAGGAAACAAAACATCTCAAGACATTAAAACATGTTTGTACAAAGTTATCTTATAAAAAAATGCCTGGAAGCACAGGAGGGCAGAGCAGGTAGCTAAAAAATGCCCAGATGACATAAAAAAAAGAAAGACGACTCAGGAAAGTAAAGACTATTTTTTTCCAAATGCAATATAAAACAGGTCTGACAAATTATATAGCTGGTACTGGTACACAGGACAGGTAATGAAAGACAAATCAGTAAGCAAGAAAAAAAAATAGTCATATAGCACTAGTAACGTAGTACTACATATCTTTCTATATACCAGACTAGTCATTGAAAACATTTCAAAAACTGTCAAATTACTCAGGCTTCTATGCATGCTCTTGTGCTAAATGATTAACTATCACTTCTCTCTCCAACCATCAATCTTAGTTAGAATGTAACAATGCTGTAGATGACCATGCAAGATCCCTCTACTTAATTTTGTTGGGTTTTTTTCCTGTCAACTAGATCTCTCTCTTTATGCCCAACTCCTGTATGTAAACCCCTATTATTTCAGTCATCAGATAAACGCTAACATTTTAAAAAGTCAGGCCTCACAATAAACACATAACGTATCTCAAGTTTGTTGTAATTTATTTGTGAGTTATTCTCAAGCAATGTTACAAAACATTTTAATATCTTGATAAGAAAATAAAATTTAAATAAAAATACATTCAACAATACATCATCATAATACAAATTAAAACTAATGATAATTTACAATCCTAACAGAACTAATTACTGAATAACATAATCTTTCTAGACTAATCAAAATGAAGGCAACTTTTATTATAAATCATCCTACTTGTACCTAATTAAATTCTAGAACATCTACCACATTTTAAAACATTATAAAATGAGAAATCAAATCTTAAGGGTCACAAATATTCAATGGTCTCTGTTTTTTTCCTAGATATTCCAGTACCAAAGCAAAAAAAAAAGTGCATATTTTTTAAAAATGTTGCAAGAGTATACAATTTAATTTTTCATAAATTTGACTTTGAAACAACAGAAAATGGCTCCAAGGAACAGAGACTTTGTCACAGGATTAATCCATGTACAGTAAAACCTAACTTTGACACTCAACCCCATTCAACCTTGTTTAATGGCAGTTTTTTATTAATAGCAATTAATCAGACCCACTTCACCTTGGCAAAACACATTTCTTGGCATTACTATATTCTCTTCTCCCTCCCCCAGTTTCAACTGTTGGCAAATAAACATCCCTTAGAATACATCAATCACGTGAAAAAGGAAAAGGCAAACACAGCTGGGGTGATTAGATGATTGTGACATTGCAGACACTAGTACTGAATCCCAAATATTCTAAAATAGTTTGTCTGGTATTAAACCAAATAGCTATTCTAACAAGTTACATTCATTGCAAAAGAGTTCAGTCTTGTCTTGCCAATTTGCTTCTATTACAGAAAGCCTCCCTACAACAGTATACTAAATGTATAGTAATTTAAACAGCTTACAGTTTCAAGCATGGTGGATTTCTATTATATTTGTAAGTTACATTCCTAATTATTTTGGCCAAATGATGATTGTAAAAAAACAAAAAAAAAACCCCCAAAACAACAAAAACATCCAATAAAACAACAACAAAAGACCCCGCAGCAAATGCTCCAAAAATAAAAGTACCACATACAGTTTTTATTAAAAATAATATTCCAAGAAGTACCATTGTATTTAATACTGATGAAGCAAAGTTGCCACAGTTAATACCTTTGCTTCTTCCTGGTTATATACATGCATTTTCTTTCAGCATAAACCTAACTCCTCCAATGAAGTGAGCAAAAATTCATCTTAACACAATTTTAAACTGGCATTCTTGACTGTAGTAAGTGGCAAATACGAATCCATATAATTAAAGATATAAAAATATTCACTGAAGCATTGCTTAAAGACAAAACAATGTTGATCATTCAACTGATCATAACAAGCAGATACTACAAAGTATCTAAAAATAATCTGGGCTAGTCCAGATATCTAAAGTGCTTTGAGTGATTATAATAGAGATTATTTATTATATTTGTAGTCAAAAGGTGAGCTGGAACTAGTTATTACTTTTTATAAAAAAAAAAGAAATAAAATCATACATGGGATGATGTAAATTGATCAGTACTTAACCACAATCTGTTCACATTTAAATTTTTATATCCGTAGGCAAACTTATTTTAAAAGAATGTTGCTACCCTGCATTTCTTTTTAGATTAAGAAAAAAAAGGTACCTTTAAAAATGCTAAAGAAAATAAACAGTGGTCTAATGTCACTCCATATATTACTCACCCGAAATGTAAACAAGAGATACAACATAAGTTCCCTGATTTCTTCTTCTTTAGTACTTAAAAACATAACTAACACTGGTATCTGCTGTCCTGATTATTTGCAGCATACTGCATAACTTTGTAAGATTTCAGCTGTAGATAAATCAAGTCATGACAACACCTAATACAAGGAAAAAAGTTAAATTAATTTGAGTGTGAAGCTTGAGATCTTTTCCATGTCATAGTATCTTGGGATTTCTATTTCAGGATCCATATCAGCAGGGCAGGCACTCACGGTAAACTCATACAAGTTTGCAGTGTAGGTACTGAGAGATGTAATCCAACCAACAAATGCTGTGTGGATTTTCTTCCATTAAAAAGCTTATTTGTTTAGAAAGTTCTTTCCAATAAGACAATAATGGCAAAACATTTAGATTTATTCACACCTGTTACTTCAAGAACCTGGAACTTCAAGTTCTTCAGCAAAATGAGAATAAACCTTAAGACCAGATTTCCAAGTAGATATTTTTATATTAAATATTAAATAGATTGTCAACACAACTAGCAATTATGTTCATTCTTAAATACTTTGTAAAAATGCATATAATGATTAAAAAAAACAAAAACCCCAAAATACTCAAGAACATTTCCAGTTTCTTTTTTCATCCAAGTGTGCCACAGGTTTGTTTTGGTTACGAAACTTTTCCAACAATTGGATTTTCTCTGAAAAAAAAAATATGTAAATATTTTTAAGGTTATAATTTGCTTTCTAATTTGCATAATAGAATTTAAAATTTATTAAGCAAACCTGTATTTTTTACATAATTTCTATCACTACTCGTGAAGTTTCATGATTTGAGGAAAACCTCATGTACTTTCACGAGACCTCTAAATCAAAGCAAATTTTTCTAAACAACTTCAATCAAATACTAAACTAGGCAAACCAAATCGAGGTTTGAGCATTCTTTTTTTCTGGTAAATCAAGCCTTATTGAAGCAAAGGAGAAAACAGAAAACTTGCTAGTGGTGTTCCACAGATATCAGCCAGGATGGAAAACAATTGAAAGTATCTGCTCTGGAACAACAATGTATTACAAAGAACGGATTTTTATTATTTTTTTTTAACTTCACCAGAAATAGTATTTATCATTGAGTATGGCGAGTGAATTACAAATAGGAAATATACTGCATGAAAGATATGTTTCTGCAGTGTCATTTTTACAGTCTTATATAAGTTGATTTTTAATTATTTCTTCACTGAAATTTGGAATTTTGAAAAAAAATTAGAAGGTAGGCAGACAGCTAGGGATAAATTTTGTATGCCCTTCAGATGTCAAGTTGCAAGGAAATGACAGAGTCATTGCACCCGCTTATGGGAATCTCAACAGGAACGCAGATGAATCCCACACCAGAGGAACTCCTTGTGTCTTCTAACAACTGGTAAAAAGCTGCATTACTACAAATGATGTACCTTATTTTCCCCATGTCTTTGTGTTGTCTAAATCTACTTTTAGTTTAATTATCTCTACCTCAACAAGCCTGGCCTTGTTCTGTGATTTATTTTTTTAAAAATACACACGTAAGTATGTCAGAATTACATAAGATACTTACTCACTACCATATTTAGCACTAGATGACCTCTTCTTTCGGTATTTTTCATGCGATTCATTCAGCTTTTCTACTATATCTATTATCTGTTTAAGTGTATGAAAAGTTGCTACAGAATCTTCAATTGTGAAGTTAGAATAATCATCTGGTTCTTTCCGTGGACCTTGATAGACTGCTATACTTCCGCAAGCCTCTACAAAAATTACCACAATTATCCCAATTAGAATTTTGATAATTAACAAACAGATCTACCTCTTACATAAACGGTGAGTCTGAAATTCTGAAATGTAAAGTTACTCTAGCTTATATATAAAGTGGGTTAAGTCAAAAGGAGGAGACAGTATCAACTAGAAGTATTTACAGTTTTGTGGCTTATTCTCTGCTGGTTGTGTTCAGCACCTTGAGCATCCAACTCTCTCCTGTTCACATTAATAGAAGACCAATGCTTTCTTCCAACTCAACCACATTCAACAGAATTCACTCCATAGTCAGGAAAAGGAGAGCAAAGACATAAGAGTAACTGGCTATACTTGCAGACTTTCTGTTTAGACTGCCAAAAGTATTTCATATATGCAATTCAACTAGAACAATGTGCATGCCTGATGTCTACTGTAAAGAAATTACTGAAGAATGTCTGATACCAGAGTACTAAGATGACAAAAATACAATCTGCGTCTCTACTTTCTATTATTTTCAGGTAAATTGTTAAGACATCAAGCTGATGTTATGGGCCTAAAGAATTAGAGCTGAATAATATCAGTATAATTATTCTGAACTATTGATTTTAGTACCTTCAAACTTCTGTAGTTTAGACATGTTGATAGTAAAAAGTGAGTAAATTCTTTCCGTCTCTCTGTCTCCATCAATCTCAATTTTAGTAGCAGCAGGAACATCTCTAAAAGGTTAAAAAAAAAAAAAAAGACGACGTGGTCAATATAAGTCATTCCTAAAGGTTTAAAAGCAAGTAAAACCTGATTCCATTTCAATATACTTAGCCTTTTAATACATCTATCACTCACAGACAGCTTCACAATTGCTACACAAACTTACCATTCATTCTAAGTGTCCTACTGAAACATATATATACAGTTTAAGGGCAATTAATACAGCAATACTAAAAATGGCTTTTTCCAATATAACTTATTATTCAGTATGTCAAGAGAAAAAATATTTCAAAAACATCAAAGATTAACTGTTATTAAATGACAATTAATTGACCTCTTAAAATCTACTGTACTTGAAAGGTAACCAGAAGGACAAGATACATCCCTAAACCAGAACAGTTAAAAAACCAGAAAGACAAAGCCAACTGAAAGTTATTTAGTAACAGGAATCTTTTGAACTGTGGAGAAAACTAACATAGGAATAACCGAATAACATGGAAAAATTATTAAATATATATTTTCAGAAAGTTATCCTGTAGGACTTATACTGAATTCTAGAGGACTGACTGAGATCTTTTGTCTGTAGTTAATGCAACCTACCCAGTTAAATTTATTTTTAAAAAAGTTCAGAGCATTTGATTGTTTTCAGAAATTAGCAGCTTAAAGAAAGGCACTCATGCATTATAAGACATTCTTCATTTTGCTGACATACATAAACCAACTCATTTGTCAGAATCTACATCCAAGATTTAGCTGATTTTCTTAGTACACTGTGTTCTAAAATATGCAAGGTTAAAATAAAAATGTGACCGTATAAAACAAGACAATGTCATTAGGGAGAGAGAGAGACTTCCAGGCTGAGCCCTCTGCAGCAAGGTATTTGGATTATTTCATATAGATGACCTATGCATGCCATATTTCTGCATTCAGTTTGGTATCTGAATAAACTTGAGGTATTAAATTTATTATTCTGCATGGAAAGAAAATAACCATTCATTATTTCTGATTTACCTGCTGAATTGGTTACCTTAATTTCATATTGTGGCTGATAGACTTAGTAAAATCCAGTACTTTGGGCCTTATTAGTAAAGCATGCTTTTAGTAGTGTACTTGCTAAAGTAGACAGGGAAAGCTTTGCCTTCAGTTTTTCAAGTTGTACAGTGAATCATACAGTATTTGTCCTACAAAACATAGGTATTTTCATATGAGAAGCTGTCAGCAAAACACAACAACCACTCGCTCACCCTCCTGGATGGCCCTCTTAAAACAGAGTCCCTGACTGTTCTGGCAGCAACTCTAACCACCAGTATGTTATGTTATCAGCCTTCTCAGCACAAATCCAAAACACAGCCTCACACCAGCTGCTATGAAGAAAGTTAACTTTCTCAGCTGTAACCAGGACAGAAGTAACTTACGCAGTGCAACGAGCACAGCCAACTGTGTTCTCTATTGTAGCCTTGCAGCAAAGCCAGTTCCCATTCAGAAAAGCAGAAGGATGGTAAAAACTAAGCCTCTTCTGGTTGCATCGCGTTACCCGGCAAAGAGCTTCTATCCACTCACTAGCTTCTACACAGTTATTTGCTTGGATGTAGAGTGGCTTTTCTCCATGTAGTACTTGAAACATCTGTAGAAGGAACACAACATTATTCTGCTCAGTAAAAAGAAAAAAAATCCAGTTATTGAACAACTTTGAATATATCAAAATAGATTTCAAAGCTCAGGCAATTCAAAGCCAAAATAAGACAGAAAGCGAGACAAGAGAGAAGACAACTTTTCACCTCTTCAATTTTACCACAGCCCTAATTACGAGAAAAAACCCCAAAACAGTTCCCTGTGTTCCATCTACACCATTTCCTCATCCAAAAAAGAATCCTTAAAAATAAGAATGTGAGGCATTTTCTGTCCTGTTCCTTCACATATCTTTAAATGTGACTTCAGACTTCATGCTTCATATCCCGAGTAACAGAAGATTCCCAGAAGTGCCTCCTTCAGCAATCCACAGCCTTAACAGTGGTCCTTTTACAACTGTCTCAGAATTTTGGATTGAAATAACAACAGAAATACTGATGTGCAATGGGTCCAGAACGAGGCTGTGTGAACAAAACACAGCCTCACACCAGCTACTATGAAGAAAGTTAACTCTGCCCCAGACCAAACCAGGACAACAGTACTTGGAAATACTGCATACTGATTTTTATTCCTAATCCAAAAAAGAATTTTTGCTGAAGTGTTTAGGAACAGGGTTCGGTAACTATTGGCTAATTATAATCTTTTATTTAAAAGACACTTCAAGAATTACATATAAATTATCTTTTGACTCACATTTTTCTTGTTGAAGGAGCTCTCATCAAGCTTCTCTACTGCAAGGATGTTTTTGATTGGAATAGTGAAAATTGGTTCTTTATCTGTAAAAAATGGTAAACTAATGAGTGAAGTGAGTTTTAAACAAGCTGTTTTAGAACCTCAGTGCACCGATACTGTAGGTCAAGTTCTCAAAATGTGCATTTTTTTTATTGAGAAGATGTACATGAATCACAGACAGAAGCATTTACTGTTTCTGCAGTAATACCGGGCAAAGGTAACTAAAACATATAATATGTACTTTGGGAAATGAAAACAATTACACATTTTAAAAAACACAAATCAAATGCAAACACTTAGAAAATACTGAGAAAATAAAAATAATTGTAAAACAAACATAATTTACCTTGCTGTTTGTGGTAGGTGAATTCTCTACTTGTTAGACAGAACCACCGCTTCTTGAAATTCTTTTTACCAATCCGAGTCCTTCCCTGAGCTCTTTTGTACATCTCTCTGTAAAGGCAGAATCAAATTAAACTGTAAATGAATTAGTCTTCCAAAGAGCTTTCAAAACCATTTATTGAGATAACACATTATTGTTCATCATGTAGCAACATAAAAATCTACTTCATCATAGCTTAAAAAAAAAAAAAATCTACTAGTTGTTCAAAACAGATCCTTGTGATTACCTCCCAGTATGGTGATTATCTACAGGGTTCCATAAATAAGAAAGGAATTTGAAAAATATGCAGTCCAGACTCATTTGCAGCAGTAAATTTGGAGTAGGTACTTACTCAGATACAGAACTCAACATATTCCCAAAAGGGAGTAAGGTGTATTCAACTACAAGATTCTCTTTTTCCTGCCACTTTCTACATGTGAATGTACTTGGCCATATCTGGCTCACAAACTGAATATAAATTAAATGATGCCAAACATGACTCAATAGCAAAAGTACACACAAACTGTATGTATTCAGTACACTTTTAAGTGTACTCATTGGCAACTATTTTTTTTTGAGCAACAGCCATCAATTTATGACACAGAATAGCTTCCAAATTGCTAAAACTAACCATTGATCCACTACAATTGTCTCCTTAATTTCTATTTAGTATTTTAATAAGAGGTACATTTCTTCCTTATTTAAAATTTGGATACTTGTTTCACAGAAGAATATTTACTTGCTATGAATCTGCTTCCCAGGTAAATACAAATATTTTTTTCCCCATAAATATTGTTTGCATTAATCACCTATTCTTGATCAACATCAAAAATGACAGTTCATTTCTTAAGAGTGATTTTCACCTCAGTTGCTATAAAAGCCTTCTATCATTTACTGTTAAGTACTCCAATTACAGGGTAATTTTTTCCCCTACTTTAAGGACAGAACATTTAGCTGGCTGAGCTGAAACAACATGCAAAGTAATTCTAAATTAATACGTTCTTCTAAAATACACCTTCACAATCCTGAATAAACCATCACAGAGGACACACTGAATTGTAACAGAAATGGAGACAGGCTTTAATAGGTTTTAAGCAGCTTTTAATTATTTTTCCAAAGTATTTAAAAGATGAGTTGTGAAAGTTTACAGCTGTTGGTTCAAACTAATTCTGCAAACTAACACAGAGTTATCACAAATTACAAATATTGTAATCTCTACAATATATCAAACATTTTAATGAGCATTAATTGGCATAATGAAAAAACAAGTCAATTCTGTTTTGCATGATACAGATTCAAGACGTATTTACCCTTCTTTTAGATGTACTGGCTCACTCAGACCACTGGGCTCTTTACTTTCAGTAGAGGAAACATCATCTAGGAACTTAAGGAAAAATACATAGGGAATATATACTATTCAGAAACAGAACAACCAAATGCTATTTTGAAACTATATATGTACAGATTCTCCCAGAACAGAACAACTACTTTATGCAACAGATAAGATGAAAATATATTGCAGGGACTTGGAACAATGTAACAAGTGTTGCCCATAAACCACACAAGAATTCTTTAACTAACTCCCAAACAGCAGATCTAATAAAGTCTTTCAAAAAATTTAGACTTTTTTTCTTGAACTAAATTACCTTAGTCAACTATGTATAACTCTTGTGTATTCGATCGTGTGGATGTTTAAAACATCTGAAGTGAATCACAATTTTTCTTTTTCTCTAACAGAAAACTGAACAATAGCACAACCTTCTAATAGTTAAGACTGATCAGATACATCAACCACAAAAAAAAAAACAAACTGAAAGAAAGGTACCTTTTTAACAGATTCAGTAAATTTTTCTTCTTGAAATGTTTTGAAAAACTCACACATAAAGGTCTCCTTGAAACTTGACTGAAAAAAAAGGTATGTTGACATAAATAAACTTTCAAAGAATGTTGTCTATGAAATGAGAAAGAATTTTAGTAGCCTTACAAGTTTGCTTTTGGTCAAACTTCCCCAACTTCCCAAAGTCTGGATGGCTTTTGATATGAGAGTTAACGTTCTAGAAGTCTGCACATCCTAAAATAAAAAAACAGAATTCAGAAGTCACATTTTTTCACAATTCCAGGTAAAACTTTAGATTTAAAAATGAAAATGTCACAAAAATTATTATATCATACAATGTAGTAAATCTGACACATCTTCATTCCTTTTCTTCTTCGCCCAAGGAGAAGAAATGCGTACACAGTATTACTACATTTCATAAGCTACTACACAGCAATACTAAAGCTTTTCATAAGCACAAAAATTATTATATCATACAATGTAGTAAATCTGACACATCTTCATTCCTTTTCTTCTTCGCCCACGGAGAAGAAATGCGTACACAGTATTATTCTCTGCTAGTACTTGTGCTTTGTGAATATATATGCATTTCATAAGCTACTACACAGTGTTTAATATTTTACTCATTACCACGAGAATTTCATCCTAGTACTATATACTACTAAATATTGGAAAAATATTTTTACCTATAAAATATCTCAAACCCCTCAAATCCTGTAATTGTAAGTACACATCTAATGCTTCTGAAATATTCAAAATCAACTTAAAACTTCGTCTTTAAGGCTTTTGCCTGATTTGTTTGCTACCTCACTGCTTGCATTTTAGTACAGAATTATAAACACAGCCACAGAAAGAGGCCTTGCTGTTCCCTTTAAAATGTTTAACCCTCAAGTGATAAAATCCTGTAATTTTTTTTACTCAACAAAATGGATTATGTCAAAGGAATGAATTTGAGTAAGGTTTTTTTCTTTTGAAAGCACAGCATACCTAAGCAGATAAAATAAGCTCATAAAGATAACCTCTGGAGCAGAAGATTTCATACATTTTTTGTATTTTATGTGAAATTAATTCTTATCTCCATATTCCTGTCTTTGAAGTTTGTTTTTTTATTAGTTTAATTTACGTGTATCTAATTGACAATTTGAAAACTGAAAATGGAAGATTTGGTAACCCACTGCAACTAGTAGAGTCCAGAACAAATACACAGACCAATTATTGCATAACTTTACAACCTGTATTTAAGACACAAATGAAAATATTTTTTTTAAAAGTAAAGGTGACATCTGGATATTTAACTTCTATGGTGGAAGGAACGAATGGAGTTTAGGCATATGCCTTATAGAACCCTCAGTTATGCTGCTACGCTAACAAAGCAGCACATTCCTAATATCAATAGCTCTTCCACATCATTTGAGAATGCCTCAAAGACTGAGAAATTTGACACTTAAAGAACTGCAAATGTCTTAGTTCCTCTGAGGAGGTATAAAATTGAAAACTCAACCTAGAGACATTTAGTAATCTTATTTCTCAGTCACAGACCCACTGAAAGTAACTTCTGCCTTTCCAAATAAACAGATCTGACAGTTAAGAATAAAACAGAACAAAGCTTCATGAAACTTACTGGATGGTGAGGTCGTAAATGAAAAGTATGAGGTGAGACTACGGCTACAGCAAAGAAACGAAGAAACACAAAGCTGCTCACTGCAGAATACTGTACATGAGGGTCATCTGCAGAGAAAAACCATGAAATGTGTCATGCACTAAACAGGAAATAATGAGGACAGTCAACATAAAAATCCTTAAGAAGATAACATCAGAGAAGACATTTATATTTTAAAACAGAATAGAAAAATCAATGAAGTGCATGAAATGAGAAAGGTGGTCATGGCAAGAAATGTTTTACTTACAATGGGGGGTTTATTTCTCTGAAAACAAGTTCTGTTCTCATAAAACTGACTCATCAGCTCCACTACTAGGAACGATTAGATTATTGCAAGCATTTACATACAGCGTTGATCAGGTACAGCTGGATATATGTTGAACCGAAAGAGAAAATACTGTAGCAGTTGCCTCTAAACACTAGGGCTGTCGGGTTTATTCACCTCTAAAGCTAATCACTGATCAACTCAAATACATTAATGCTGCATAACAAATGCAGTCAACACGTATGAATGTTAACTCCAATTCTGAATTGCATATTAAAACCATGGTTTTATATAATTTTGCTGCTGTAAATGAAGATTTTCTCATTTAATATTTTGGGTATATTTACACCTCTATACTGAGAAACAGAGTGGGATCACATCCCTACTCTAATGACCACTTCAATTTGATCTGTCTGGGAAGTTAGTTATTCTGAAAGGACTGTCTTAACTAGAGGAATTTATGGCATCAGTTCCAGTGACAAACATAAACCAAAAAAAGGTTCCAGATTATGAGAAGTATATTCTTCCTTTGTAGCTTTTATATGACATTTCAGATTTTAATTGACTGAAGTATAAGAGTATTTCAGACCCATTACATTATTCCCATATTAAAACCACTCTAAAAGAATAAAACTGTTCTAATTTTGTTCACATTACAAACACATTAAATATTCTACATTATCCACCTCCCCCAAACTACCCATAAGTAGTAAAGCTGGACACTTATGAATGTTCTAGTCACAGTTAACATAGTTGCAGTTCATGCAGTTAAGATGTAAACACCAAATTTATTTTCAAGTTTCCATCTTGCTGCTTTAGAAGCAATAAACAGATAAGCTCTGCCAATTTTACATATCTTTCAACTAAATCACATCCTTTATTACTTATGTTTTTCTTCTAGTACCTCATATTTTTGTTGGTGATGTTTTATTTGCTGCTGTCTTGCATGTTTCTGACCTGCTACATTTTTGTATCAGAAATTACAAAATTCTTGCTGATTGATCATAAGGCTTTACTATAACTTAGAGATTGACAGAAAAACAAATGCCTAGTTGTCAAGGTAAGATGTTCAGGGCACAGCTTTGGACAAGGCAAGAATTTTAACAATCCTCACAAGGTAACTGCAGAAGTTAAGTACTTCACTCTGAACACTGTTTTCAAAAGTTTTTAGAGAACACTTACTCGGAAATCTTTTGGCAGCCAGATGCCTCAAAGAATAAAAAACATCACACATTAGGGTAGGACAACTTATACTTGACCGCACAATTTCACGGAATACTTTGTCTACGTAATAGCGTAGATTTTCCTGCAATTATGAAAAAAGGTATTTTTTCAGAAGATTAACATTTGCATTTCTATGTTTTTTTCCTGAACACAAACATAACACTACTATCCGTTTTTTTCAAAACTCTGCCTGACTATTCAATTGCATATTTTAGTACAGTGCACATTTACAAAGCCTCATAATACTTGTATGGGATTACTACTGTTGTAGTTCAATAATACTCATTTATATTAAAGTACATAAGCAGTGTCTGGCAATATACAACGATCTGTCAAAAGCCATTTTTGCTATTTGACAACAACACGCTACAAGGAAGTAGCACTTTTCATGCACACCTAGTGAATGTTAATTTAGTTTGTTACAGCTACTATTGCCTTAAATGTCATCCTCTGGTTAACAGGTATGTGCAAGTAAAACTTCAATGAAAAGTGTTAAAGCAGTCCTAATTAGCTACTTCATCATCTAGATGCCGAGTACAGAACATCACAAATCACAACACCCAACAAATTGGTAGGAAAGACTGTAATCCTTTTTTTAGTTTCTCTTCCCTGCCCCATTTTCTGTTGGGCTCTTTCTTTGCTGTTTTCATAAACAAGGACAAGAAAATACAACTTGTCCTTTGTTTCCTCTGGAATCAGAGAATTATACTACAAGTTACACATTTTCCATTATACAGAGTTGCTTTTTAAATTTTTTTTCTATCAGATTTGGAGAAAGTTTAAATTAGGACAGAGATTAGGAAACTCACCATATTGATTTCTACATTATCCCCTTCTCTTAATTTGATGGGATCTATTTCACAGGGTTTAGGAGACTCACATATCTGAAACAAACAAAACTAGAGTTCAATTTTTCACACTGAAAGCATGGAAATTCACCTACTTAAAATCAGATTCTGTCTTAGATTTAGGGGTAAAACTCTAAATAGGTTCTAATGATCCAAAACAGCATACAATAATCAACCTCACTTTTGTGTGTGCACATAAAGCATCATGTGGCTAAATTCTGCAATGTGTTAGAGGCTGAAGCAACTGTCATTGACTGTTTCCTTTCAAGCATCTGGAACATAAATAACAAGAAGCGGTTCCTCCCACTAAACTTAACCAATTATTGCTCCATTTAACTTTCCTCTAGAATTCCCCCAACTGATTGATTGCTACCACACAAGGAGCTGTAAGAAGAATGCCTACCAAAGAGACAGGATACCTCAGGGGGCTAAGTGTCCTGAAAAAATTTCAGTAGGATAACCTACCTCATCAATAACAGGTTTCAGAGTAACCTTTAGGTAGTGTTTCCCCACTATTTTCATCATTTCATCTACACACCGAGTTGCTAAGGAGTTGCCTCTGAAGACTGTGTTTGCTTCTCTGTAAGAAAAGAATTCATTTTATTCAAACAGGGGAAAAAATAAGAAGCTCAGTTACAAAATCTGATTAATACTTTATCTTGTTATTAAATAATGAATTTCTTCAAAACATTTTTTTATATATTCCAGTCAGGAATTCCAGAACCTAGATACTCAGTTTGCAATGGCACTCAGGAACGGAGAGAGAATAAACAAGATTATTATTACACCTATTACCAAAACCAGGAACACAAATAGAACCATAAGGAAAAGTCTAAGAAATTGTAGACAAAGGAAATTGTAATCCAGTGCTGAACACGAGAAAGAACAATTGGAGAAAATTCCAAAATAATGAGAACTTGTACCTCACCATTATACAATTCTTCCTCCAGTAGTCCTGATGAAAAAAAATCTTAAAGCTACAATAAATAGCATAGTGCTGCACTACACTGATAAACTTAGATACTTTAACCAAAACATACTTAATCACAGTTATGCTTTTTATTCATTACAGCTGTTGAAGAAAATTGAGAGCCAGCTGTGCAAAGTCTGTCTTTCTAATCTGAGAGATTCAGTTTAATCTTTCTTTGTTACAGTTCAATTATAATGGAAAGGAATGTGTGAACTAAAATGCAGTTTAGAAAATTATTTTCCATGAGTCACCTCCTTCTACACAGTTAAATTGCCTCACCTAATTTAAATCTGGAATAAGACAGCTTTGAAATTAACTATCCTGTGGTGACAAAATCCCTTCCACATCTCCACATGACAGGACTCAGCACCTCAGTGGCCACTAGTCAGGTCTAGTTCATTTCTCTCCCAACCACAGAGCTGCAAACTCACAGGCCATACAGGGCTACTTGGTAAAACTCCTGTGCTTGCTACTTTCAAGGCATGCAGGAGAACATGTACATACTTACAAGGCATCTTTGCAGAAAAACAGTACACCTCATTTAAGTCACATACTAAAGGAAACAGGATAAGGCTTCTCAGCAATTTTAGGAATGTTAAGTACCAATCTAATGACCAGTAAAATTTGAAGAGTGGCCAAATTATGAGAAGTTAAAATAAAAACTATGTGCTCTTAGACACAACTCTAGACTGCTAGCTTGCTATGTTTAGCTGTACACTAGCTCCAAGAAAATTTTACAAAACTTTACCAAATACCACACAATCATTAACTCCAACTCCCAGCTTCAAAGTGATTTTAATGAATGTATTAATTCATACATAATGAATGTACTTAGTCAGTTTTGCACAATGAGAGAAAGAAATTCAACATGCTGACTTATCAATGTTACATCATAAAGCCCTTTGAAACTCTAGGAATAATCTAAAAAGTCATGACATCACTAAACATGAAATACATACTGGGTGTCCCTCAGATCTAGTTCTGCCACTGCAGCAACAAATGGAACTAGCTTATGGTGGTGCAGCAACAACCGTACAAGAGGCAGAACAGCATCACACTTGTCTCGACAAACTTCACTCAGTATGTAGGCAGCAGATGCAGAAATCGGCTGTGAGAAAGCAGAATATGAAATAATGAGTGAAGTAGTTAAATGTTCTTCATGTATTTGGCACAGTACAGATCAAATCTAACGAGACTATAGACATAGCTTCTTAACAGAAAGTTTCAACATTTGCTGTATAAAATGGCAATTAAAAGTTTCAATTCTACAGAAATATTTAACTAAAAATTGGTACTACTGACTCTATACCTGACACGTTAAGAATGAAATTCAGCATCTACTCACCCTTCTCAGTAATTAACGCAAAGGAACAATAATTCTATAGATACTCATAATTCAAATTGTCTCATATAGGACTGCATAATTTGTTTTAAGTTTTATTTTAAAATAAATTTTCAACAACAGTACCTGAACATCTGATGACTTTAGCAGCAAGTTTCTTAGAGAAGTGTAGTATTCAGACGGAAGTACACAGTCTTCAGTATAACAGATATTTAATCTAAGTGATCCCAAATCATCAGTTTTAGAAGACTTGTTTCCATTTTCTCTTGGTTGAAGTAAGTACCTGAAAGCAAAAGGGCAATTCTAAAATATCAGATTCACGTTTCATTAATTTGACTAATTCTACAGTAATGCAAAAGATCACATTTACTTATTTCAGTATACATAACCTGAGTTTGAAAACTGGCAAGAAAATTCACATTAAAAAAACCTGAGACAAAAAAACAAAAGGAGCAGCATTTGATGCAGCTTTAGCACATAATGAAATGTATATTTATTTTCTCATATCTTTCCGAACAGCAAAATAGGATATACTTCTTGTTGCTCAACTGGGACAGCAGGAATAGTCAGAAATTATGCTGGACCTTCTCATTTTACATCTACGTTATATTATTTAGGGTGTTGGACATTGCAGATGGAACAGCTATTGTCAAGAATTTAAAAGGTCTACTCTGAAACCAGTAAAAATACATAATATTGCAGGCTGCATTCCTGAAAAACAATTAAGATTAAAGTGTGCTTTTTTCCTACTCTCAATACAAAATGTATTAAACAATTCTTCATTGGCTTTTGCTGTAGTTCAACTGTATTCCAACAGGAGGTGCAGCCCTACAAAAATTTTAACAGCTTTTAAGTAGTGTCACAGTATAGTTTGAACATTCAGCCTGACAAACAGAAATTGTATCTCCAAATATTCTTTTACAATCATTTATATTTGTACTTCTACAATCAGGAGATCAGAGTTTTTATAATAATCAGATGCATTGCCCATGAAGGCACGCTAATACAGTAAAACTGATTTACAAGGAGAACCTCTACTTGACAGCATGATTCTTGGGCTTATTTTCCCAATATTTAGTTCTAGTGAGACTAGTTTATCTGCTGTACTTCAGCTGTTTTCAAAAACATTCTACGTAAATTGGTATTAGTATAAAAAAATTAGTTATTTTTAATCACAGTTTTGGATAAGCAGATCATAATTGGATATGAGGATCACAGAATCACAGAATAGTTTAGGTTGGCAAGGACCTTAAAGATCATCAAGTTCCAACCCCCCTGCCATGGTCAGGGACACCCTCCACTAGCCCAGGTTGCTCAAAGCCTCATCCAGCCTGGCCTTGAACCCCTCCAGAGGCGGGGCATCCACAGCTTCCCTGGGCAACCTGTTCCAGCATCTAACCACCCTCACAGTGAAAAATTTCTTCCTAATGTCTCGTCTAAATCTCCCCTCTTTCAGCTTATAACTGTTACCCCTTGTCCTCTCACTACACTCCCTGACAAAAGAGTGCCTCCCCATCTCTCCTGCAGGCCCCCTTTAGGTACAGGATGATCAATACAAAGTATGCCTACAAAGTATATTAGCAGACACAAACCTCTCTATCAATGCTTCAAGTGAACATTGGTCAATTAAAAAAGCTATATGAACACAATGCACTGGTAATGAGTCCACTGTAATGCAACCTATCTCTTAGCAGGTTATTAAGGGATGCATGTCATTATGTTAATATGGTCATACACCTTTTGATCAGTTCAGAGCACTGGCAGAACAAGCCTGTGTCTGCAATAAACTGTGTAAAAAATTGAAAATGCAGACACAAACATTTATTGTGTTTACGAACACATTCAAGCATTAAGACTAAGAAGCAGAGTTTAACTTTGACACATCCAAGACACCTGGAGCCTAAGGTGGGTACATGGAGCAGAGCCATAATGGTTCTTGGCCGAGACCTGTCTGTGTTCCATTTAGTTCCTGTTTACCCATTTCCTTCCTATGTGTTTTCTATGTGGATATGTGAGGGCTTCCTCCACTCTTTTCTCTGTACTGAAAGCTGCACTAAAAGCAGAATATTCTACACAGTTTGAGGCATTCCTATCTGTTGTACTCATCAATTCCTTTTTTTTTTTCAGACAGTAAATGGGCTAGAGATTGGCTCCTGCCTGCAAGAGCTTCAGAAGGCAGGCTGCTGCTATGTTATAAGGAGAGGTCTTTCTTTCCGGAACTCCCTTCATACCTTACACTTCCAGATTTTAAAACTTCTGTGCCTGCTCCTCTGAAATTACATTGGGTTGGTTCCAGAAAATACCTTCTGAACCTCCCCAAAGGAAAGAAAAAAAAAAAAAAAAAAAAAAAGTAGTCATACTTAATGATTATTTTTAAATAGACTCTTCATCAGTCATTTTGGAAGTCTGAGTTGGGAATTAAATTACAAGTGATACAATTCTGAGAAGTCCCAGGTTTTCTGGTTAGGCTGAAAAACATACACAGATCACTAAAATCCAGCAAACTGACTGAAAGACAGTTACACACCATCTTCCCTTTCTTCACTCTCCCCACTTTCCCCTCAAACACATGAACTATTCTGTGGAAGTGGGCAGACTGGAGGAAGAGAGGGGCTAAACGTACCCTCTGACAAGGTTAATTTATTAAGCAGGGAAACGCTCTAGAAAAAGCATTTTACCTAGACTACAACAGGAAGACATTTTAATGGATAATTAGAATAAAACATATCCTTTGCAAGGGAAGATCTGCAAGACAGAAGCAAATTCAATTCTGAGCCACCATTTCTCACCATGCCTGAAAGGAATCATTTCTTAACACCTTCACAGGAACTTTAATTTCTCCCAGAAAGACGTCTTGTACCAAATTTCCATTATTCCATATGTCAACCCTGAAAATAAGAACATTACTTATTTTTTTTCTCCCAGAGAGAAACAAAAATCTTCAAGTTAACAGTAACTGCCTTACAGCACCAATCCACATGCATGCAGGCAGGAAATGTTAGAAATCTCACTCCATTCTAATTAAATAAAGAAGAATCAAACAAGTGGCTTATTAACCCATAAAGAACAGATAAAGAAACAAACAGTGAAAGTTAGACTCGCAGACCTTGCATCAGTAAATGAAAGTGGTATTGGCAACATATAGGTATTCTGAGCAGTCTCCACCCCAAAAACTGTGTACTTTTCTTCTCAGGTAATTCAAGTGAACTTTTTAACCAATATATTTGCATATCCCTATCTAATTGGTAAAATTTGGCACACTGCAATGCCACACCAACACATGCGCTTGTTTTCCAAACAGCAGCTCATATGCTTAAAACCTCAAAAGGAATGACAGACTCCAGACATGCACCTTGGGTTTTTTCTATTACTTCTTACCTCTCTTACATTTCTGACAGACAGCAGTTGTTAAGAAGAACAAAAAAAATTAAAACTAGATTTGTTGGGGCATGACTATTTCTCTAAATATATTTGCATATATAGTGAAATATACAATTCTAATTAAGATATTCATGAAGCTAATAGTTACAAATGTACATACCAAGTTAGTTCTATAATGGCTATTAAAACTAACCACTAAATTATTCTTCTGATGCCTGTTAGGAATAATATACTAGCCTTGAAGACTTTGTCATTCAGCAGATTTGGTGCATGTATGCGTATAAGTACAATAAAGAAAAGAAACTGAGCACCAGGGCTCTCAACTGTTCTAACTACATTGCACAAATACAGACAGACCTGCTATAACGGTAAAGGAGCAGAAAACAGGAATATACTTCGAAGTATTCTTTGCATTTGCAAGGAAAAGATGCAACACAAATATTCCTCTAAGAAGCAATACGAAACCTCATAAATGAGGCTTTTCTCTCAGCTGTTTTCCCTGAAACAGTCTACTATGTTTGAAACCATAGACTACCATAAGGTATGCTGTTACCCTTTAGCACAAGTTCAACTATCAATATTTTGCCCAGACTAAAATATATGGATAGGAGGTCCTCATGCCTCTTTACTCACAGGCACAGGAAACAAGTTTAGGCTGCTAGACACACTCTACCACCACTTAAAAACAAAAAAACCCCACCTCATCTTCAGTAAGAAACACATGAAAAATTTGAGTAACTTTGTATGTTAGAGGAATCTTTTTCTACCATTCTGATCAGTCATTCTCTGGAGTTACATTAAAACAAAACCTTTATTGTCTTGATAATAAAATATTAGGATTTATTAATGATAAAATAAATCACTTTCTAATCTACGTAACTTACCTGACTTCTAGTTTCTCAATATCTTCTTCTTCCACCTGAAACTGGGACTTCTTGGTGTAACTGCTGGACCTGGTTACCTGCAAGTAAATTCCTCCTATTAACACATTTTTTACTGTTGTATTATGGAGGCCAACAAACAAAGCAAGCCCTTCCTCATTAATATTGGTAAATAGCTACTGTTCTTTTTAAAAAGGAAAATGTTCAGTTCACCAAACAAACTGCCTTTTGACAGGCAGGTGAAAAACCAGTCAAGAAGGGTTCATGGTGGAGCGTGATGGTATCTAAGGGAATTACAGTATAGATCTATCAGAAATAACAATGAGGAAGTACAACATGAAACTGGCAAGAATTTCCCTGATTTCAGCATGAGCCCCAAGAAAGCACTAAAATTAGTTCTGAGATGTTTAAGAAAACAACAAATAAGAAGTCCACTCTTCTTGCCCTAGTTATACCACAATTGTAACCTACCATTTTAATTTTCCTCATCTCCTGACTGATTGCATTCTCAGTTTACCTCCAATAAATCCTAAGTTATTGTAGCGGTTTGGATCACGTTTTTATCCTAATATCTTACTTCCTAAGAAACTACTCAGTATCTTAAGCAGGTCAACTGAAACACATGCCATATGTTGATACTCTATACAGTATGGAACAATTTCTCACTGAAGTCCCACAGCAGAACTAGAATCTATATAAACACAGTAAATGATAATACATTTGAGGCACATGTAATACTGGTACTACTTCCAGCTCTCAGCTGAACAGTATAGCATGCTTACAAGCCAATGCAGTTTTTATTACTGAGACAAATCAGATGAAAATTCAAACTCGCAATTCGGCTGTTGTAGGGTAACTCATGTAGAATTGAAATAAAATCCTAACTAAAATAAAATAGTAAAATTAGTGTTTATTTTGTATAATTGCTACATTGTTTCATTAAATAAATAAGTTGGGGGTTTTTCTGAGCTCAATGTTCTTGAAAATATTTAAACCAAATTCCACAGGATAGGTTACAGTTCTCTCAGAACTCCTGATGGCAACAGATGCTATATAAAGTGATTCAAGACAAGGAATTACCTTCACATATGTGCTTGTGAGGAAGTCATTTTTCACATAGCAATTGAAGGGGAATGGTATTATCTGTCAGCACCCAGAAATTTAAGTATGTCATTCACTTACATTTGAGAGGCTAGTAAAAGCTCTTCAATTTGCTTAAGAGAGCTTTCTGTGTTAGGTACTGCTATGCAGCTTGCTTAAAAATATTTGAAGAGTTGCATAAAATAAACAGGCAGAATACCACACAAAAAGTTACCTCAAAATAAAATGTTTCGTTAAACTGCGGATTGCTTGTTTTCTTCTTTACTTTGGTCTTCTTTTGGTCATTCCTGTTCCAATGTGGTAAAATTTTTACCATAGACAACTTAAATACACAATTACAAAGACATTCTATTGTCAAGAAGGATCCATGCATTTAAGTTAAAACATTTGTTGTCATTTTAGAGATCGCTTTGATCAAATAAGAAAATCTTAAAATAAAATTAGTTCATCTTCACAATATAGTTTGCAAAGGTGAAATTTCAAGTGCTGTTTCCAGTTAATTGTGCACCTGCGCAGTCCACAGTTTCTATTTCACAAATGAGCATAACTTACACATATCAAGTAAAATACATCAACAATTTCTAAAGCATTTCAAACCTAAATCTGCAGACAATTTCTTTACCACTGCTCGCAGGTTAAGGAACACAGTTTCTCTCATCTTGTTCAACAGCCAATTTCTGTTTTTCCCACTCTGTTGGGAAATACCCACTACTTCTTTACAGACAGAGGCTTACACCAAGCCACTGAATGTTTTCTTTGGAAGGAATCGCTGCTAATGATAGATGCCAAACAGCATAGGGTCAAACAAAACAATTGTTCCCCACTCTCCTGTGTTTTATATAGATTTATTACAATTTTTACACATTGTATAAAAGAATACGGCCTTTTTTAGTTAGTAAATAGCTACCGTAGTATAAAAATGCTTTCTAAAAGAAACAAATATACCGTGCGGAGAAAAAACAGACACAGGAAAAGAAAAACGGTCCTAGACATCAACTAACTGTTTTCAGGCACTGGCCTTATAAATATACCAGTCATGGTACATGAGTCACGTATGCACAAGATTGGAAAATCCTAACCAGGAACTTCTGTTAGATTTGTACATGTATTACCATACCAACAGGGTAAATATTGTATGGTACCCACATTCACCCAGTTCCATTTGTATCACAGCACTCAAAGCAGGAAATATATGTAATGATATATGAAATATATCAGAGCTTACTCTGGGACAATCCTTCCAAAGTCTTCAAAACACCTAAGTTTGCTAGAAGATGTCCTGGTACTATGCTCACAGTGGCAATTCTTCAGTATCAGAGAAAGCAGATGGACTTCGGTTTGATGTTGTAAGAAAGAAACAACTGAAACCTAGCTTAGTTTAGATATTATTGGGCAGGGACTTGCAGATAGTGAATGTGTGGGATATTGGACTTTTCTTAAATGAAAATGCCCCGTGGTTATTCAGGATTGCCGATCCAAAAAAGGGGGCATTTAAACTGTGGGGACTTTTAGTAGCATCCTGAAGGTGCTGGCATTAGAAAGGTCTTGCCAGAATTTCTTCTCTCTTGCTTCCTCCCAACTCCTAAACATTTGCTGCAAAAAACCTCATGCATTAAGAAAAACAGGGAACAGAGGAACATGGGTGAGCAATTGCCTACATTGTCCTATACAGTAATTTGACAAAAATTAATAGAAAGAACAGTGCAGGTATCAAAAGTCCAGTACAAAAACCTGAGAAGGAAGAAAGAACCAAGTGACAAGTGGTTCTTGGCTAGCCCAGGCCATTCAGACAGAACAAACACCTTCACAGTCTTGGGAGTATGGTAGGGAAGAGGAAAGTACACTAACAATGGAAGATGTGATGTACGAAGAAATAATTTTAAGATTTTTCTGTATTTTAAAGATTTTTTGCTTAAAACCTATGACTTTCTTTTCCAGTTTAAGATCACAGCATTTTAGATTCAATAATTTAATACTAAAATGTTACCTGGAAGGCCCCACAAGAGAGACAGTTGCGTAAGGGTCACAATTTTGTCCATTTATAAGAGGCAACCCATGGCACTCCTTTATGCTACAAAGAAAAGGCAATCAATACATCAGTGAAGCAATGTCTTTGGCTTAAAAAAAAAAAAACCAAACAATCCTTTCTTTTTAAACATATTCAAGTTCTGCTGTATTACACACTCATACATATGTGTTGATCGAACGTAATGCAGGTACATGAAGTAGATTGTAAGTACAGATCTCTGGATTGTAATAAAAGGTAATACTCAAGCATACAATCAGACTTAGGGGGCTCTGCGAGAACAAAATTCTTGGAATTGCTTCGATAAAAGACATTCCAGTATCACACATACATGGCAAAATCCTAAGTAAAATGAATTGCTATGTTATGGAGAAACTGCAGACTTCATTAACTTTTAAATTTGATTTCTCAAGGCACACAAGCTGTTTGGCCTCATCCACATGGCAGCAACTACATTTGGAAGGCATTAAAATGCATTAAATTATTTTATTTGGGCTAAGATACATTCTGAGTTGAGTAAGCTGAGAAATGCAAAGTCACATCCTGAAATGTTATTTAAAACTAAGCATCCAAAACTGCTTGTGTGTAGTCCTAGCATGTCTAGGTTCCATCCTTACTATTCATCCACAAAGAAACAATCAGTTTACCTTTGAAATAGTGTTTAGAAATTATTTTCAAACTCTTTTCACAATAGTGCATGATCAGAGCTAAATGGCCCTTTTAAAAAGTGTTTTCTTCTATGATTCGCACAGGAAGTTGTAGGCTTGTGTTTAACAGGTACATAGGCTCACTGTTTACCACTCCTGATGCAAAAGCTTTGGGATGGTCAGAAAGTAACGTTCACAGGGACAAAGACATATTTTCTGGACCTTTTCTGAAGGCTTGCAATCTTTTTGCATCACCACAGCAGCAACACTACTAGAAACGGGCCTGGGTCAGCAAGCTGACTAACCTTCAGATGCTGTCCACATATGAGTGCTAACTAAAAACAGCTGGAATAACAAAAGTAAAGCAAAAGAGTTTGTAAACTTACAGCAGAAACCAGGCTTTCTAGCAAAATGACGCTCTAATGTAGCCATTCACACTGTATTATTAAGTCCAGAAACATTCATCAGATTACACAATTTCATAAACAAGACAAATGAGATCTGAATGTTATATTCCCACTATGTCTTTTCAAGATAATCTATTTTTAAATAATGTATTGCAAGAATTTAACTAAATTAATGCAAGTAATTTTTTGTTGCAACAATTAACCAGTTTGAATAAAATCCAAAACCTATGTAACTTGGAGCAGAAAAGCCCGTTTTCTCCTTAAGTTCATACAAATAATCAAGCAAACGTTCTAACACTATAAGGTGGAACAGTAAGTTGTGCAGCTCAAGCTAAAGTTACATAATAGCAACAGTAGTTACACACTCTTGTTAAGTAAATGCATTCTGTACTGTAGGAAAACAGTGTTAAAAGAATGACAAGAGTTGCAAACTGAAACACAAGCAAGGAAACAAGACACTAACACTCCTGCGCTGCCTCAAAACTCCACCCTATTTGGAGTATGCACAATTGTAAACCAGACTTTATTTTCCCCCCAAAAGTCCCTTTGTCTTAGCCAGCTCAGGGAACATTTAGTGCTGAACCACTGCCCAATCATTTGTTATTTTTCTTCCAGTTTTCAAGCACGTGGCCTTCAGCATTTCAGTAATTTTTGAATCACAATGAACCCTACAGTGATTTCAAACCCACCATTTAAATGGGTTCTTGAAACATCCAGTTGTTTCATAAGCATTAATTGATTCCTCCTCCAACACTCACGTGACATAGAAGAGTGGCGACAAAATGAAACTGTCTAGACTTTTTAGTCATTTGGGAAATCTGTTTTGATGCAGCTAGGGCTTGATTCTTTCAGACTATGAGGCATTTTGTAGTACTAAACATACTGTCTCTGCAGCTCCCAGAGATTTTCAGTTTCAGGTGAGCGCCGAGTGTAGCTATAAGTTAGCCTCAACTTGAATCTCGTAGCAAATTCATTGCAGATGGATGAAGTCAAACTGATACGGATAGAATTCAATTATTTTAACAAGAACAACATGATTTCTCTTCCTACAGCCTGTGTCACGTTCACCAAGATCCTGGATTTTTCCAGCAAACAGATATAAATCCTAC
>NW_010136843.1:9950-22865 GCF_000699245.1 Pterocles gutturalis | reverse complement strand
TTCCCTATGTACGAAGTTTCTCACTCCTTCCCTGATGACTGCATGAATGACCTGCATACCTAACACAATGATCCTGGGGGAAAACACGTATTATCATATCAACAAAACCTGATCACAATGCCCTACTTCTGGTTACAGAAACAGCTTGTTCCACCTGCCCCTGTCTTCTTACAGCTTGACCGCAACACACACGAACTAAAGGAAAGGCTTATTTGTGATTTCCTGCAAGTTAAAAAACATTTTACTGACAACTACACAGCCTTGCAACAGAACTAGAATCTCCAGATTCATCATACAGATCTGTCACTCCAAGCTGATTTCATGCTCCAGTCAGTCTCCCTGCGTAGGCAGCTCTAGCATTTCCTTTTCATCTCCTGCCCAGGTCCCACTTCTGTTGCCAGCAAGGAAGGCCTACCTAGCTTAGACAGCCTGCCCCATTCCAACATCTCAAAAAACACACAATATTCCAGTCCCCCTGACCATCAACTCCCAATATTCCCAAATCTTTCTTTTTCAGACCCAGCAGTCTCAAGAATTTTTTCCAAATTTATCTCCCCTTCTCCCCTCCCATCTCTCACTCTAAGCTAAGCCAGTCAGCCCCTTAACTCTCCAGTCACGGCCTGGAGTCTGCCTCAGACACACCATCCAGCAGCACAGCTAAGTCACCTGAACCGCACCAAATGCTGGATCCTCCTCCTCCTCTGACACTCCTGCCTTGCATCTATCACCTATGATGATTCTTTCTACTAACCTTACAAAAAGCTATCTAGATTTCAAGGCAGCTTTCAGTCAGTCTGGCAACCAGAATGAAGCTAGTCACACAGAAGGTGTCACAAGCTCCAACGGCAGTGCGAGGCAAGTACCCACTGAGGGTAGGAAGCCATTACATCAACTCAGCACTACCAAACTGGATCGTTACTCCCTATGGACTGAACACATGAGACTGAATTATTGCAGATACTAAATCAACAGCCTACAGTAAACATGTTCCAAAATTTCTGAAGGTGTTTGAAGTGGCTCAATTAGAGTAGGCTCAACAGAAATGGAAAAGTATAACCTCAAGAAGTTCACCAGTTAGCAAATCTCACAGGAATACCGCCCATTCTCAAAGGATCAAAGTGCAAGAACTGCAACCTTCTACAACAGGAAAAAAACAAACAGAAAACCCACCAAAACCCCCTCCCCCCCAAACAAAAAACAACCCCAAACACTTTGACCAAACAAACAAACAAAAAAGCCCAACACTAAATTTAAATTCATATTCTGACAAACAAATATATTTCCACCATACGGTAAAGATTTCAGCTTTGACAAATTGTTTCATCTATCTAGGCTGGCATGAGCAATTTTCATTCAAAAGGTACAAATAAGCATACAGTTTGAAGAAGCAGACAGGAACTTAAAAGCCCTTTATATTTTAAACTACTGCATTTTCTCATGAAGTCTAAGCAATAGCTAACGGATGAACTTCTGTTATTTTCTCAAACTACTAATCAGTTAGGGTACAGTGTAAGAGATCTTTCAGTTTGCATTAATTCTTGCTTCATATCTCAGTAGTTTGTTCTGCAAGAGCAGTTTCAGACAGGAAATATGAGCCTTTCAGATGCAACTGGCACATATTCAAAAGATGGAAATAAGTCTTTAAAATGACACAGGCTGCAATAAACCCCCTCCATGACTGAGGAACTCTTACCTCCACCATTCAACTCAACTCAAGTTCTCCAAGTGCAGAAACTAAATAACTGCAGCCATTAGGATTTGTACACATCATAAAAATTGTTATGTTCCCTAGAATGACTTAATCAGAGCAGATAAAGTATAAATAGGACAGTAACTAGTGACAGGTCAGTTTAAGATAGTAGAGTATATAATTTATTTAGAAAAGTGCAAAAAAAGCCATTTCTGAACTTTCAAGTATTTGCACTGTAAAGACGTAAAACTGTTTCTTTCAGAGTTGAAGTCGTGCTAAACACAGAGAAGGCAAGTACTACCGTCCAACAGCCTAATTTAGCAAGAAACTGCTCAAGTGTCATCCGTTTCAGCAGCAGCAAATATGCAAACAATAGTCACGCAAACTTGTTTTTACAGACTCCCAGAAAGGAGAGCTGCAAGCATATATTTTTGAAATGTGCTACTATACATGCCATTGTGGTTTTGAAAAAAAGAGCCCACATTGAGTCAGCAGTTAATCTACTGCGTTATCTTTTTCCCCTCCTCATTCACACATTAGAAAAGGAAACAACAAGAATTGGAGACAAAACAAAATTTTAATTCAGAAATGGTCTGTGGGTGTATCTGCATGAAATTTAACAGCAAGTTTACAATTAATATAAAAATTATCTGTAAAATCAGGGCTTAGCCCACTGTAAGCGGTCTCTAAGACACCCCTTCCCCAAAGGAAGATTAACTTCACACTTATATTTCAAAAAAGTTTAAGGGCTTCATTGATATCAGATAAGCAATCACAAGTCTTAATTTTACCTCCCCCAGGGAAAAACGTTATTTCAATTTCATGTTTTTAGAATGCTTATATAACCTGAAAGTCCTAGCTGGCTTCAGAAAGTCCCACCTTGAAAAAATTTGCCACCTTTTTTTTCTTCTGCCCCCCACACCTGGCATCAAGACCAGACCAGATAGTTGTGGTATGTCTTGTATGTGACCACTTTTTGTCAACTTAAGCAAAAGAAGGAAACTTCCAGTTTTTAAGAAGTAAGGGGGTTTCTGACTGTTATCCACAAGTTCGCCGATACAAACATAGTTTGCACTATATTAATATTTATCCTTCCTCAAGCTTACTTCCCTTACATAAAGATGGGGAACAGAGCCCTAATAAGGATCTAAATTAAAAACAAAAAGAAGAGGGTGGGCAGGGTGATAGAGTACAAAAAGAAAGAAACATGAGGAATCACATTCCTGGTTTTGTTATACCATCATGTTAGACCATCCCTTCACCATATGCTGCAACACTTCTCTTTCTAAAATCGTATGTTCTTTTCCCAACAACTTCTTGTCTAAAAAAATGACAGCTTTACTATATATACTGGCATGAGAAATTAATCCTTCCTCACCTCCCACATCAGCTGTAAGAGGCTAACATCATCAGCAGCTGTTGTTCAAATCCTTAACTTTCAAAAACCGCTTCCTCCTGGAATTATGTTCAGTTTTTAAACCAATCCTCATCATAAAACCCATCTAGAAGACCAGCAAAAAAAGCTTCTACAACCATGTCTACAGAACCAAAATAATGTGAATTCATCTCCTAGTCAGGTCTAACCCAATTGCTTTGGTTCAGCTACAAACAAAAGGGTGATGGGGGACTCCAGGTAACGCTCAGAATCACAGCCCTTGAATTACCGGCTATCGTCTGCGCACTTAACACAATCTTTAATCTTATGTTGTGAAAGTTACAGATACTACTTTTCATCTTTGTAGAACTTCTGAATTCTCAGGAAATACAGGGCAGATATCCATTAGAAACTTACCAATGCACAAAACCCAGCACAAGTTTCTAGAATTCTCTTATCCTACAAAAAAAATGTAACTGGTGAAGGTTTAAAAGCTTCCCTGTCTCATTACATCAAGAGACCATTAATTTGGACATGAAGTAAAACATGGCTCTGAAAGGCAGGTATTTTAAGAATTACTTTTTCCGCTATTCTTTTTCTTTGGTCAATGCTTTTTCAGTTTTGACAGACTGAGAAGAGACAGGGACAGAAACACATATATGCCCACTCTTGGTCTTTTTTCACTCAATCACAGCTCTGCTACTTCCTATCTTTCAGCTTTTTTAAAGGAGTTACTAATATAATGACTTCTCAGGGCCTGGTGACTAAGAAAACAGAGCAATAAGTACATCGCTGACTAATTATCCTCGGAAATTTACAAAATAAGTAGACTGAATTTCAAAGAATTTAAATTTTCTATTAAAGAATTTCATGTGTATTTTCTGTAAGGTCCTCATGCTTTAGATCAAACGGGTCTCAAAAATGCTGTCACATCCATTTCTATAATACTATATCCAGTGAGAGATTTCTTATTTCTCATACTCTCACATGTACATCCAAAGTTATATTTATGTACAATATATTACCTATCTAGCCAATTATTTCAAGGCTATCGGCATGTGTGATAAAACACTACTAAGCATTTTTAGTTTAAGGAACTCTAGCGCATTTCATAATCTCAGATGAACACAAAAGTACTGAGGTAATACTGCAGCGTTTAACGCACAGTCCTCTCCCACATGTCAGTGGGTGGGTAAGCACAGCAACCACCAGAGAACCCCGGCTTCCTTTTGATCATTTATCTCCGTCATAAAGAGATCCTAAGAAAGGGCACAGTGAGTAACCCACTTCCTACTCAAAACTGCAATCTGCAACTGTAACTTTCTAAAGTAACTTTTCTTCACCAGATGAAAAATCCAAACATGTTTTAAAAATAAAAAAAAAAATTAACTTAGACTAAAGTGCATGTATATATAAAGAAATTTTAAAAAAAAAATCTATCAGAAAGTTAAGCTGGGAATAAAACACAAAGTCATAAAGCTTCACCTAGCTTTTGGTGGTGAATAGTCCAAGGGGGAAAAGCTGTTCTAGTTCTGTCTTGTGCTGCAAGTGGGATACAAAAATAAGAGCAGCAGGACTCTCTGCCACCCACTGTATGAGTAGAAACACATTCAGAGTTATCTTGAAGTTATAAATATACACTGATGTACAGCAAGTTTCCATATCCTACCTGAATTATCAGCCTACAATAGCTATTAAAGTATTACCAGTTTCACTGACTTAGTTCTATCACAGAACTAGCTTCCCTTTTCATACCAAGTAACAGAAAAGCAAAGAGATTATCTTGCTAGGTCTTGCTCCAACTAAACTACTCATCTAAGGCAGAAAGAACATAATTTAAACTTCATAATAAAAATTACATTAGCAAAATCGACAGTGTAATGGTCTCCCTCTGCTCCCTGGAGCTGATCTGAACATGAAGGCATTGAGATAAGCGGAAGACCACACTATTTCCTCCCCTCACAGTTTTACAATACAACTCATTCTTTCATACTAAATTATCAGAGAAGATTTAAAAAAAAAAAAAAAAACCAAACAACCAAACAAGCCTCACTCTCTGAACAAATAAATGTCAATAAATAATGCTGAAAAGCAAAATAAAAGAATCTTAGTACATTTTAAGTTTTTCATCTTAATTTTCCCTTAGTCTTTACAAGTCCCTTGTCTGCACCCTTTTCTTCACATGGCCTATCCCACAACCTGTTAGGAGACAAGTGCAGAAGAGCCTTTATTTCTTTCTGAAGTACTAAAAACAAAAAAACTGCAGTAAGAGTGGCTGGTTCTCCTGAACCTTGCTCATGCTGAGAGGGTAAAGAAGAGTCACAAGAGAACGCTGTGAATCTCACTGAGCCTCTGCAAGTCATTGGTTTCCACTGGTCTTTTCAATTAAAGCAAACAGTCTCCCAGAGGCAAGTAACATAGAAGGCTGTCAGACTTATTCCAAAATAAAGGACAAGATTAGTTTCTAGAGAGACCAGTATCTCCTAGTATGCCCTTATCAAATGAACTTCTTATGATAGTGTCAAAACATTTTTGTATAGCTGCATTTGAATTTGCTTCTTTTCAGTTTCTGGCCTTAAATAAATTGCTTAATAATGAATAAAAAGAAACAGAACGACCACTACATGTGGAATTTTAAGTCTTCTGTGACTAGTATCTGTAAACTGTATGTTCAGACTCCCAAAGCCACCACACAGGATCATTATCAAATATGGCTCCACGAGTAACAATACAAGAGTACAGACTGGTTACTATCTTCCAATATGTCTCATTCTGTGCTTTTTCTTTAATATTCGTAAAATTTGTCTTTTTTGAAACAACATATAACAAAAGTTTACTGTTTCTATGAGGCTCTTTGACACGCTGTAATGTCTTTTACACTTTGGAGTCAAAATTCAGTTTGGTAGTGAAAACTCCTTCAGCTGTTGCTAAGAAATTTTACTGAAATGTGACGTTACGCTGCTCCAGAATGGCAACTCCTGTACTTTGTTTTGTATGAACACTCCTCATCATGGTTAATCATGAGAAAGTACTTCTGAAGCAAAAATAAAAGTGGATTTTCACATACCAGACCAAAATATTACTACTGAAAAAGTCTCACACTGCCAACACCACCACCAGCAGCTCAATTCTGTCAGAAACAGCAGTACTGCGAGTTCTGGCTGTCAGCTGCAGCGGACATTCCTAGCTTTCCCGCCAGACCCAATACAGTTGGAATTACAAGACACTGAACTAATGATATCAGATGGCCATGCTGAGTCATAACAAAAGTGAGTGCTTCAGGAGCAACAGACATGAGCAGTTGTGGAAAAATTCTGCAAGAGCTCCCTAAGCGTATACTCATTCCCTCAGCAAGGTGGGCTCCAAGGAAAGTTACATAAAAAGAAAAATGTTACTGGTACCAGGATGTGAAGCCATTCAATATTAAGAGAGACAAATGACAATGTTCTAAACAAACAACTAAATATTCAAGGATTAACATATTTTCTTACTGTACTACTAGTTGCTGGCACACGGATCCATTATCTGTTATCAGTTCATTCAGTTTTAATTCAAGGTGAACTTTTCCCTGAAAAAAATGAGAGAAACACATATAATTTTAAAAGCCTTTATTTTAAAAGTGGCAATTAGAGCAATAATAATTTACAGTTAGAAGCTATTTAAAGTAACTCTAATATATCCACTTAAAGCAAATATCTATTCTAAAGCACATATCCTGTGAGTATGATGAATGCATTTGAACTTCGCGAGACAACAATAGAGAAGCATTATCCTCAACTGCAGATAGCACGTGCATTGGTCAAACCTCCACAGACTTAACACACACAAAAAATATTTCTTCCAGCATGAGGAAGTACCAAGAGCAAAAGTCCCTCTCAGCTTTTTTTTCCTAAGCATGGGATGAACCCTTGAACAAACAGCAAATTTATAAGCATTTCAGGAGAAACTTCTAAAATTACCTTGCACTCTGAAGGCAGTTATGTATATTTAGAAAAGTACAATAGTATGCAGTAGCCACAACCAGCAACGTTTAATATCCAGCTGTGAAATTCTGTCCACCTCACCAGACTGAATATCATTCAGAAATTTATTATGCACCCCAGTGCACCTTTCAACTATCTCATGAACTCTGCTGATGTACTCATGGAACAGTAAACACAACCAAAGGAGAGGAAAAGGTAGCAATAGTTACTAAACCTGGCTTCTTCCTTTTCCTTTTCAGATATGGTAGGATGTGTTAAGAAAAAGAATCCATAAAAGATTGCACAGCATGGATTAAATTCAGAACTCGGCGAGGGCCAGCATACTCTACTCTCTCAATAAAAGGCTCCAAAAACTCCAAACCACAATGTGCAACTTTCCTGGGATGACCAAAATTTGGTACTATAACCCTGCTCCAAACACTTACTGCCTGAACAACATTGCTACTCTTTTCAGTGACCAGCTATTTGTGCTGGCTTTCACATAGAAGATAACCAGACACTGACAGAGTCTTTCCTCTAAACCATATTCTCCTTAGTATTCTTGGAATTTGTCTATTTGCTAAATGTTATGACACTGGTCTGTCTACGATTATGATTCTTAGGGGAAGGACCTGAAAGGTAATTTCAAAGTGTAGCAAAAGAAGCAAGCTATAATTTGAACCACATTTTAGCTTTACAACACTAAAACGGAAGCAAAACCCTTACCTGACCTTGCAAACATTTCTACAGCACTCATGCTTTGACATAAAACTGAAACGTTTTTATTGTAAATCCCCTGGGGCAAGGGCTGTGTTTCTTTCTCTGTAGGTCACATGGGAGGAGAGGTGAAGTTTCTTTTACAAGGAAGTTTTAAATGTAACTGTTTTGGGATGCCTGCCAAATGTTTTGCAAACTGTTACTACACACATTGGAACACAGGTACACTAAGAAAATATTTGTCAAGTAAAGAAACTCATTACAAAAATAGATTTCCAGGATAAAAACAGGACACTGAGAAGCATGTCAACAGCCTTACAAGGCAGTTTTTGAATGACAAATGAAAAGACAACATCAGTAGTATTTATTGTAATAGCTGACTCAACTAGTTTTAGTAGGCAGACCTACTGAAGGGCCTAAACATCTTCCCTTTGCTTTTAAGAAAACAAACAAATAAAGTGTTCCATGCTAATCAGTAGAGTAAAACAGAAAGTTTACTGCTCCTCTGAACTATCTGTAGATGTAGTTTGTTCAAAACTGAGCACCAGGATGGCTACGGCAACATGGCTCTAAGTAAATATTTCCCTGACATGTATGGAGACTTTCAGGTACATTTTTGTTGTTTTGTTTGTTGCGAGAAGTGTGATGGTTTCCTGAAGTGGCTGATCTGCAGATCTATATCAGAACTTCCGACATAATATGCAACCAGGTTTTCAATGTGGTTGTACAGATCAGTTTTAGTTCAAAACAAAGAGAAATCACCCGTTCTTATGCAATAAACAAACAGTGCACTTTATACAAACACCCTTTTCATCTGTAGATCTCAGGACTGTTCAAAGGCAGGTAGGTTCCATTTTAACTTCATAAATGGATTAATATCCAATTTTCAGATACTGACTAGAGGAAGATGGAGCTGTTGATCATACGGCCAAGATTCACATGGTAACAACAGAGACAAAAACACTGTCCAAATCACCAGACTAAACCTCAGAACTACAAAAACAATTTAGTTACACAGTTTTGTTTTTAGAATTGCTACTGCATTTTAACACTGTATTTGAAGAGTTTTTTTCCTCCCTACAGTGTCAATATTTTGATCTCTTCCACATTATGAAATATTACAAGTCTTCTAGTTTTCTAGAGCTCTTAAGTGGAAACTGGGTTGGCAACTGTATTTTAAATATACTGTGCCCACATTCCATATACAGAATCCCACTATTGTTCCAAGTGTACCACAAAGTAACTTTTGGTGGTGTTAGTTTTCTTCATAAAGCCTTCTGTCCTTTAAATTCAAGAGGATGAGGTGCATACTCTTTTGTCTGGAGGGTAGCCTACGGTTGGGAAAGTTATTGAGGGGAGTGGTGGGTTAGCCTTTCTAAACAGAGTTAGAAATCTGAAAAAAAAAAAAATTAAAATCTAATAAACTGGTAATCACAGGAACAAGGCTAAGAGATTCTCAGGAATATTGTTCTGTTTTCTTCCTCAAACCAAAAAGAATAAATAGCTACAACTTCTAGAGCCTCTCATTTTTACGTATTACTAGAACAATTTTGCCAGAAGAACCCAAATCACAGACCAAAATACAACTCTGAAGTGCAAGTTGATACTGAATGCAGAAAATATTTCAAAATATAATAAATGAGCACAGCACAAGTACCTCCAGTTTTGAAGACTGATTATGTGACAGGAAATGGTTAGTCACCATTTCAGATAACACGACAAAAAAACAAAAAAAGAAAAAAAATTCTATAGTTTCCTAAATCATTCACCTCTCTCAAGTACATAGCTCCTCTTGCACCAAAGGTTTTAGACATCAAAGTACTGTTAAGGCACTTCCCAAATAGTTGCTTCAAGTCTTCTGCCAATTTTGAATATCACGAGAAAAACAGCCAGTTTAGAAATGTAGAACATGCATTATTCTCTAATCAAGCTGAAAGCCACAACTGTCTCACAAGAATTAGACATATGCTAACCTCTATCTCCCACAGCTCAATATAAAATTCTATCATTACATGCACTTAATCTATATTTAATTTTTAAAATGTAAATGTGCAATTTAATAGTTACCTGAACCTCTGAATTAGAATCAACAGGTTGAAGCATAAACCAGTTCTCTTTTCCTGTATAGTTGCATAAATCTTCCTTTTTGATTGACACCTTTCCTGGGGGAGGGGGACAGGGAGAGATAAACATAAATATCACTTTCATCTAAATAGGACAATTATTTAAATAGATTTGAAGTCTGATTTTTGTTTAAACTCTTTCTTTTATGCTTTTTTTAAGCTCATGATGCTATATGAAAAGCTTATGGAAAAAAAGAACATGAAGATTAAGTAAAGCAGAAAAAGGTTTATATATAGACAAATTAAGTTAATTACAATGTGTTATCTTGGATATCACTAATAACAATATTAGGTAAAATAAAGAACACACGTCTGAAAATAACATAATAAAGATTTGAGAGCACAGTAACGGTGTTGAAGAATGTTTAAATAGGGAACTGAAGGTAGATGCCTTTTACTCTTCTGATTGCTATTTGGAAAGCTGTTATTATACCAAATTATCTGGCATCCTGGTGCAAATTATTTCCTTCCTCAATTCAAGTAATGTGAAGCCTTCTTCCACAGCAGCCTGTTAGAACGTTATAGCAACTATATCCAAATAGCTGCGGCAATAGAGCCATTATGCATTGGAAAAAAAAAAATCTACCTCCTGTAATTCTTCAGCTAAGCTACATAAAGTATTTTGCAGCAATTTATAAGTCACTAAGTCACAGGTTGCACTGACAGAGAAAAAAATATCTATATTTTCAAGAATTCTTCCACAATTGCAATTACTGTGGAATTATTCCACAATTCATTCTTTAAAGACGTACAGGTAGTGACAATTATTCAAATATTCCAACGAAATGTAAGTGAAGAAAAAACAAATAGAATTTTAAAAAATGTATTGAGATTATAAAACTATAAAATGTCCTCTTAGCCTAAAAAATAAACATATTTTAGTTAGTATAATAGAATAAAGCCAGGAAGCAAAATCCTGCTTTTCAAATTTTAAAGGAACATATTGTGTAAGTGCACTTTACACTGTGTTTTGAAAAATGCATAACTTTAACAATTGTATCCTTAACAGTACAATAATGATACTGAAAATAACCAAATGTTATGTAGATGGTATCCCAGAACTTACCTATACGCAGGTCTTTTTGTAAAACACTTTTATCATAAATGTAGAAGGACAACCACTGGAATGTTCTTGGAATCTCAAAGTAAAACTCTTCCCCAAAATAAGGGCTGAAAAGAAAGACTGAAAGTTAAAATAGAGAAACACCTTATGTAATTTACACAGGACACAAACACCAAAATGCTACATTTTTACCACAGTCACAGACCTTGGCCTTTAGCACTATAGTTATCCATCAAAGCCATTCACAACATTTTCATTACAAGCACATACAAAACCAGTGCAAGTTAAAACATCATGAAAATGACCCACACATGTTCAAAAAAAAGAAAAAAGAATCAGAGCACCCACAGAAAGCGTTGTCTCCTCAGCAATTTCAATTCTATTCTTCTGTCCTGTAATTATTCCGAATAGTTCTCTACCCACCACAAATGACTTCCTGAGACACAAGTTTTATCTTCCTCTTTTTTCATTCAGGACACAATCAAATTACATTAAGACACAATTTATGAATTACTTCACTAACTGACAACATTTGTTTAAGCTCTAATTTTGTGTCAAACTTGATGCTTAAAGATTCAGACCTGTAAAATGAAGCCATAAGCATTAGCAACTGTAAAACAGAACAGGAAAAAGAGAAGTCTCCTGCACGCTGAAATGGTCACCACATTTCTCCATCTAATGAAGGCCAATTCAACGTTTACAGTTCACCCCACTTAACTGCCATTTGCAGAGTCCCGTACATAAAAAGCCTCTGGGTTCCTCTACCTTAGAGACATTTCACACACTGTGTTGGTACCTGCACTCAAGGAAATATGCTTCCATTAAACTTAAGGAGCACTTACTGATGCAATCATAGTTAGCAGTCAGAAGGTTGTATTTCAAATGACTGAACGAAACCAGAATGTTCTTTGTGTCACTGCAAGTTGTAAATTCTGAAACTCAACTGCGCCCATGAAAAATACCCTGGTATTTTGGAACTACTGGATTCTTACAGACTTCAAATACTTTTCAATTATAACATATTAACATCACCAGGGAAAGGTGCGCAGCTTCATGAAACTAATTTTAGCCTCTGCCTTCTTTCAACAGAAAAGTACTGTGATGACAGTTATATCAAACCCAGAAATGAAGGGTGGGGTTTTTTCTGTTTCTCAGTAAAATACCTTTCTGACACTGTATTGCTACAATATTTTACAAAACTAATACAAATATGCTTATGTTTGGAATAATCAGTTCATAGTATTCCCTACCCCAAAAGGATACCAAGAAGAATAGGATATCATCCCTATTCTTTTCCTTTCAAAATAGTTACAGAAAAAAACACCAAATGCTTAAGGACCAATGGTTCATTAAATACGTTAAAAATAAGAAAAGAGCTGATAACTAACTTTTTAAAGTTAGTTAGTGGGGAAAAGCTGATAACTAACTTTTTTAAGTAAGTTAGTGGGCAAAAAGCACAGGTGAAAAATCTAGCATTCCAAATTTCTAAAACCAATTTTTAGAAATAAGAGCTTCAACTGCACAAATTCATTATGAGGAATTTCACAAATGAAAATGTTCCTTTTTTTCAAACACAGACCTTTTGCCACAGGCTCGAAAGCACACAAATCAGTATTAGCCTTTGCATTACACTGAGAAATAACTGAAGAATTCTCAGTTGAAAAATTTGCTTGCAGTTTTTCAGCTTCACACTTTTTTTTTTTTTAATTTCAAAGCCAACAAATACCACTTTGATTTCAAGGGCTGGGTTCTTGTCAGCAGCACCACTAAAGGTATAAATCCATGTGTGTTACCTTTAGCAGCAGTGCAGCTCTAAGCAGCCTCAATTTCCTTACTACCTTGGCTGCTTATTCTAATTGCATTGACACAATAACTCAGTCCAAAAAAGATTAAACAAAGCCTTATTTTAAACTCGTGTCAATTCCATGACATGGCTCCCCCAATAGCTACACAAATAACAGTTGCACCAATACAAACAAAGAGAG
>NW_010136843.1:0-9919 GCF_000699245.1 Pterocles gutturalis | reverse complement strand
GAGTGAACAGTGGGTGAACTGGGCTGGCACTGGTACCAAGGGAAACTCTGCTATTAACTCAGCTTGAGTCAGACATCCAAAGAGGAACGCTGGGCTACGATGGACATCAAGAACTGCATATCACTGAGTGTTAAGTCCCTACTCATCTATATAACTCTATGCGTTCAACTGTAATCAGATAATTAGTCTGGGATTCAGACTGTAAGCTGAGGCTTCCAAAAACCTATTTAGCACACATATCCTATGGCTAAAGGTAGCAAATTTCACAACTACATCCCCACCTCCAAAGAATGATCAGCCACTAGCAATCATTATTTTGACCTCAACATTACATGAAGTCTCAGATTTGGCAAGAAACAGCAGATCTATAGCATGAGCATAAATAGAAGGTAATGCATTGTTTTATTCAAGTTGATACATTTTTCCTTACTTAGGTTCACACCACCGCCTTATGAATCAGTTGTTGATTATTATTTAACTAAGTATGAGGCATAGAGAGAAAATTAAAGGTGGAGAATACAAAGGATTGGTGAAGAAATTCTTCGGCGGATACAAAACTGGCTGAAGAGGTACAATAGGTTATACCAATGTTTTAATTATTCCTCAGAGAACTTACTCAACCTGTCCCTCAGGAATTCAGTCAATTTAGTACTTTCATTTGTAACTTTGATGCAAGAACTTTAAAGACTGTGACAGATACAAAATTAGAAGATAGTGCTAATTCAAAAGAAGACAAGACTGTCATACAGGAAGAACTGGATTACAGTAATACAGGAGATTAAATTTAAGTGTGTGACATTACTCACTTGCTCTTCCCTTCCTTGTTACCTTAAACTGGCAGTTCCATGACAGAAACTGACCAATGCCCCTAGATCTGTCATTTGATAAAACCAACAGTTACATCAACAAGAGAATTAATTTTTGCTATAACCTTGCATTCACACAAAGTTCATACTGAAAAAAAAGAAAGTTGATTTAGTTTAAATAAAAAAAACAAACACATACCACACCACCTCTCACCCTCTCAGTTCCTCATATTTGACCGTAGATATTCGAGGAGGCTCACGGATGTTCTTTAAACTTTCCAAGGGAAAAAAGTTTTCTTTCTTCAGAACCCACAGAAATCCCACACCATGTCAGGAAATATTTCTTGAGTCATTAGTCAAAATATCCTTCTTTCACTTCAGTATTAATTCCTATTTTTTTAACTCAAAAGTCATTTGCTTCACAGCCACACTCCTAACAACAGTCCCAGTGCTGGTGGAAGCCCAAATCTATTTGCACATTTTAAAAATACATTTCTTCATTAGTTTTCAATCAGTGTAGTCAAAAGATCATTTTAATTCTAGTGATAATTACTTCCGCAGATGTTTAACTAGCGGATATTCACAGAATACAATTTAGATTACAGCTACTATAAATTTGCAACCCAGAATACAGTGACAAAACCAGACTGTGAATTACATGCGTAAGAAAAAGCAAGTAACATAAAACAATTACATTCAAAGTTGTATTTATAACTAAAATTACACTGTACTACACCTTACTCAAAAGCAATTTATAAAGTTTTCAGACTAATAAGAGATCTGAGCTTTCATCTTCCCTTCCAGTACCTCTAGGTTAGTACACTATCCTAGTTTAACACAGTAATAAGCAACAAGATGGCATAATTAAGTTTCTGGAACAAGTGTCAGCCTTCATAACTGCATGCATACTACTAATCAAGCACAAGCATTCAACTCTGGTCACTGCTAATAGAGGATGACTTATTTTATTACATTTCATCAGTTTGTATAGAACAGTACTTGTGCTTTGAATCTAATTTAATGCAGCCGTACTTCAGAGGATGAAGGAGTTCCCTATGTAGTCAGTAGAGACAGAAAGGCACCTATGGGCAAAGAGTGATTCATAACACTGACTTCTAACTCTAATAAAATCATAGAATCATAGAATCATTAAGGTTGGAAAATGTTCTCAACTTAGAAATATTAATTTCATATCACCTGAAAAATTATCAATTTGTTAGTAAATTAAAATTCTCATATTTTGTTATAGTGAGATTTTTCTTCCTTTCCTCTGTAAAGTATTAGTGGCCTTGTTTTCATTTAATCAAGTTTCAGTTAAAACTTCAGTACTATTTTTAAAAATTGTGATGGTTCTAAGGCAATTTATTTTATCAAACATTTTACTAAGCAGTTAATGCTTATATTATTAACAGGTGATTCAAGTATACAAATGTAGTAATTCTTAAATGGAATAGAATAAAAATGTCTGTATAAACATTAAATGTAACAGGTCCTGTTTCTAAGCATAGTAGTAATTTTTAGGGTTTGTTATGAACATGTCAAAAACTGGACAGCAAAGTCTTTCTTTTTAAAAGATACGTTGGGTTCCCTTTTATCCATCAAACTACTGTCTATTTGAAGGGGAAATTTTAAGTTTCTGCTTTATCAATACAGTCTCTTTAACATTCTTCCCTGAAGGATTACTCAACTGAGTTTCTTTTGGTAATCAATCTCAATTGCAGGCAGTTAAATTCTGAAAATTTTCTGGATCTAACTACAGCAGTTATGGATCAGGAGTACAGGCAAAATATTTGTTCCTGATTGCATGTACGTGGTGTTTGCTTTCCATTCAGAAGCATAATGAGTCTTTAAAATGATGGTTTGAAAAAGTAAAATTCCCTATTCAAATATGCCATATGAGCAGTATGCTGTTCCTGACCTGGAAACACCTAGAAAGAGCGAGCTCAAAGAACAAACACTAACAATAAAACCACTAGAGAAACCTTTCCAGAGTTTGAACAGGCTTTCTTGGTTTTAAGAGGAAGGTTTAATGTCTCCTCTACATAATTTGAACTGTCACTCAGATATTCTGAACAATGTAGCTGCAACAATGCTTCACTATGGGTCATCAGTGAACTTAAAATAGTTTTGAGACATGACAGCACCTATACTGCTGCTGCGGCGATATTATTTTTTTGGTTGCTTTTAAGGCTCTAAGAAAGTAGCAGAATCTACAGCTAAGCACTGCTCAGTGAGGCAAAGCAAGCCATTTTCTGTGTGAATACTGGTTATAGCTCCCAAGACAAGAATTTCAGGAGAGAATGAGGCCCGTTTCAGGAGGACATCCCACAGCAACACAGAACTCTTGTACAGGGAAAAGTTCCACTTCCTTCATTCCAGAAACAGGTTTTACAAGACATGTTAAAAGTAGAATTCCCCCAATACAGACCAACTGAATGTCAGAAGTAGGAAATGACATGGAGAGCAAGTACTAAGCTGGTTTCTTTCCCTTGAAAACAACCTGGCAAGAAGAGGAATGTTATGCTGCCCAATGGAACAGAATAAAGTAATAGTGACGTGTATGTTTTGGCATGGTTCATTTTAAAAGCACTTCACTACTCACAAGCCTCAATTTTGTCTTCTTTCATCTACTTGCATGATTTACACATTGCTGTAACGTTTCTGAGTAGTTGCCACAAACCAGCTCTCATTTTAAAGAGGTACAAGCAAAAGCACATGCACATTGATACATCTCTTGTTTTTATTCTGAACTGAGGCAGTCTTGCTTATTATCTCCATTTAAACATTAAGCTTACCTTAAAGATTTTTCAACTACCTGAGTACGAAAAACTTCTTCTTGGTCCAAGTTTATGGTACAGAAAAAGTCTCTCATTTTGTTGGGTACTAAGTGTTTGGCGTCATCTGTAAATAAAAAAATGACTCTAAATATTGAGGGGAAAAACCCATAAAATATTAGTACAGTCTCAATGTGTGTCCAAAATTTACTTTTCCATTCAGTTAGCATGCATTTCCACACTCATTTTTAACTCGTAAGATCCAATAGCACACAGAAATTGCTACATCCAGCCTCACGTGGAATGAGAGCCGACGGGAAGAGGAGAGCACACTGACTCACCAACACCACTTCCTGCAGCACCTGCACTTTCCCTTGAGAGGGAGGGCTCATCTCGGTTTGACCCGGCCTAGCTTGCTAAATCCGAGAAGCTTGCAGCCCGAGGTGATATGGCATTAGGTCATAAGACCAAGACATGATCTGGCTGAGCTATTGTTCACTCGGTATTTTCTCCACAAATACTTAGGCTAAAAGGAAGCTGATTAATAAGAACTTACCCATTAAATCTTTATTTCATTTTCCACAAGGAACAGCTGATTTTAAATTGACTGATATATTTTTAAAGGTGCAGCTACGAGTACTGCTTATTTTTTCCTGACTTCTGGTCTAGTGGAAGCGGGAAAAAAATCACCTTCTGACTAAACGCAATGTGGGTAAGAACAAGTCAAAAAGGAAGTTTCTAACGAGACACGATGATCGTCAACAGAGGAATACAAAGATTTGCTTGATACTGAGTCTAAGCCATTACAATAACACATGCAGGCAGCCCAAGAAGTACCCAGAAATGGGTACTTCTAAGTAGTTACAGCCAAAACCAGTTCACAGGGCTTAAACTGGAAAGCTCTTCCAAAAACTGAGTGCCACAGACATCTACATTTACAGCTACGCTGTCCTTTAGCTTAGACAGTTATTTCTCCCCCAATGTTTCCTTCCCCTCTGAGCGTCTTTGAAGTCAGCAAACAGACCCTTTCCACCTTTTATTCTGCTAAAAGAAAAAAGACAAGCTTTTCTGGTACTCTCTCATAGGAGTGGCTCCTAATTGTTCTCTGAGCAATTCAACAGACTTGTTCTCTGTCCCTCTTTCACTTCAATTGGTTATCTAAAACCCAGGCAACCAGAATTGTACTTGGCATTAGGTCTTACCAGGACCTTTGACAGTAGCATTCATCCTTACCTGCTACTGGAAATACCCCTCCCAATGCAGCGTGGAATCAACATTATTTAAACTTTATATAAGGTACATAGAAGTAACAGGATGAAAACTATATCAAAGTGTTAGGTTTTAATTACTTATGTCTGTGTCTGAATAACATACCACTTCCACTTTCGAAGACCACAGGTGGAAACTGGATTTGAAGTGTAATACATATGTTCGATTAAAAAAACTGTAGATACGAAGGATAGTGGAGTAAGCTTTATTGTCTATGCTGTTAAGATGCAAAATGAAATTTTCTTTCTCTCTCTCTCTCTCTCTCTTCCTCCACCTTTCCTTTATTGTTGTTAAATAGATTATTATAGTCTCAAAAGTTAAGCAAGTAATGCCTGGCATTTGAAAGGCTACCACAACTGTACCTGAGCAGAGAACGTGACAGTTTAACAGGAACAGAGACTGAACCTCATGCATGATGTTTTCCAAGTCAGGGATATGTACAGTGATGGAAAGCATGAACAGACACTTAAGTAACTCCCACAGTTAAAACTTGTGCTCTCGGATGCATCAATGAGCTTTTCATCGACTCGGGTGTGGGAGAGGAGGAAGTATACATATTATTTTTAAACACCACATTTAATGTTGACAGATTGAGAGACATGAACAGAACTGGTTTTGAATGTCATTAGACTCCAAAAAGAAACAAAACTCAAAATTACCCTTAAGTGAGATATTGCAGAAGAACCAAGAAAAGCATCAAAGATTGAACATCACGTTAAAAAAAAAAAAAACAAAACCAAAAACCACTATTTGAATAAAGCATATGAAAGAAAATAAAAATATAAATTCATGAAAGAGGTTAGTGGTCCCTGGAGAGCTTCTGATGCCATAGTAACTAATAAGCACAGACCAAAAGTGTCAGTTTGTTCCTGATAAGAATCTTTACTTTTTAGTTAATACTCTGTAACTTCATAATCTTATTTTTACACAAAATATTTAACAATTAACATTACTTAATTGTCATTGTAAAGGCATGGTACCATGGACTTTGAAAGGAAATTTCACGTTTTCTTAAAAAAATACAAATTAAATATTTCCACATAATTCACAATTTTATGTCTACTATACTGCAGTCTTTCTGTAACCAACTTTGTAACCAAGGAAACAGAAGAAACAGAAGTTCAGATTTTCTAATGAGATAAAATTCTTTATTTTGTAGCCCAAGTGTTGAGCTTTAAAGCACAGAAAAATTTATTCATGTTTTTGGGAGGCAAGGGACATGATCCTCTGCTCCGTGTTAATAATACCCTCACAGCACTTGTCAGGTGAAGAACCCAGCATGAGATTTCACATCCTTCCAAACACCTCTTAATATCTGTGACTGTGGGAGACTTTTCAGCCATATAGGTGCCCCACTCTTCGAAGAAGCTTATTTTCTTAAGAGAAAAAAAAAAAAAGCACAATTTTGATTGGTTACAGTAAGTCTTCCTTTTTCCTCAAAAACCTATGGCTACAATGGTTGCATAAAAACCAAGTATGAACAACACCAGATATCTGCTTGAATGTTTAGATTTTCAGTGCATTTATCAAGTATGCAGTTCTCGGCTCTGAAGACCACATATCCTTCACTGTTCAAAGGATGCAAAGGCCAAAAGGTATGAAGTGAGACAAGTATACTGAGGAAATATACACCAGAGTTTTCCAAGGGTTTGTTTAGAAAGTGTGGGTAGTATGAATTGTTAGACAGAAACACAAAATAAAGTTGTTTTGGGGAGAAGAGAGAAATTAAACCAATTTTAGATCTACCTGTTGAACTATATATATATATACGATGAAACAGCAGCAATAACAGACTCACCAATTCTGTACTGACCCTATCAATTAGCCAGTTTTGGTCACTGGACTAACTTAAACCAGAAATTATTTTCACATGACACATTTAGTAGCCTAATTCAATATGGAAACCATGAAATGCATCACTAAAATAATAGCATCAATCTTTATGTTTTGGAAAGATAGAAGTTCATAATTGCTAGATACCTGACTTTTAAACTAACTTTCTTTATTGCCACTCAGCTACTTCAGCAAAACAGCAAAAAAACCCAGCAATTTGGACAAAAAAACCAAAACAAAAAAAAAAAAAACACAAAACAAAACCGACCCACACATTGGCCCATTATTGGTTCAGATTTTTAAATAATTAGAAAATATTGTTCAAGCTCTCTATATAAATACCTAGTAAAACTTCACATAGATCAAGCCTAAGCGAAACAGAAAAGCTACAATGCTAATAAAAACTCAAGTGTTAGGACAATAGCAATTCAATTGTACAACATTTAATAAATTCAAACTCTCCACATTACGTTAACGTTAGGAATGAGCAATAAAAGAGTTAGCAATAACAGCAATGGAGCAACCTACCAAATTCAACAGTTCTATCAAACTCCCTTGCCTGCACACCATTTGTTAAATGCAGGCACTACATGAAAACATCAAGTTAAAGTTTGTTCACTGTTAACAGTGTCTCGGAAACTAAGCCTAAGAAGGAGGTGGGATAGATAAATACTATTCACAATATCCTCTGTGAGTGAAAGCATGCATTTAGGGTACATCATCTGACAGGGACCCAGAACAAAGAAATTTAGAAGACGTTTATGCACACAACTTCCAAAGTACTCGCTTCACAGGACTAAACATATTATATAGCAACAATGAAATCCACTGCAGAAGAGCAGCACAATCAGAGATAACCAGGCAGTGTTAACAACTCAGTCCAAGAAGTTTGAAAAAGACTGTGTCCTGAACTTTGTCAAATGAGCTCTCGGAGACAACAGTTCAAGACATTTTTCAAGTGTTCCACTAAGACAGGTTTCAGTAAATACACCAAAAATCAAAGCAACTAAAATCACTTATCACCTAGAAGTGTACTACTGTTATGTCATAAAATGAAAATAGAAGCTAGTTACACAACTTAGATCACTACCCTATGAGATATGCCTAAAACTACATGACATCCACGTACCTTTGAAAAGCACTTTTGTCGTTACTATGACATAAAATAGAGCCACCAACACAAGAGTCGTTATAAAGAAAAGACTGACCTTCAGCGGATTTCTGGTGGAAACCTGCTGAAGTGTAATACCATGTTTTCAAAAAATATTATGGAGTCTTAAACTGGTAAGACCAGTTCATCTTGCCTCTTACTTGAAAACCAGAGGCAGGAGCCTGGCTGCAAACACTGGTATCCCACAAAACAGAGAGAGTACCAGGGACTGCAAATGCGTGCCTTCTCCATTTTTTCACTGCTAGGTATGTACTAGCTACTTAAACCACCTTTAAGTACATGCCCCAATTCTAAATCTGTTGTGATGACTTGCGTAACATCACTAACTTTAGATTTCACCATCTATTTGTGTATTGTAAAACAACAGTATAAATAAGAGGCTACTGCAAATGGTGTTTCCTATACATGCAGAATTACACAGAACTGACATTACCTCATTAAAACTACCATGCTCTCTCTTGCAACACATATAAAATGAGTCAGTGTCAAGTCTTGCAGTAGTTTATATGCCAACAAAGCTTAGGCACCAAAATGTATTCCACTTTTAAGAAACATGTTACACGGAATTCTTACAGACTATGAACATCAGCTTTCCAAAGCGAGGTCTGCTACTGCTAATCCCTCCAGATCAACGGGGGTTATTATTGCTCATTCAGAGGTTACCCCTAAAAAACACATTAATAAAATACTAGCAAGAAATGAAAATAAAACAGTATTTGCTGTGCAAGGAAGCCAAAAGAGCATCTAGAAATCAGAGGGTTTGCGACTTCTACAGCATAATTAACTCATTTTTTCAGAACAGTGTTTTTGTTTTGTAGAAGAAACAAGCAGGTTTACAAAGTGATTTTCACACTGTTTCAAGACATGTCTTTCATTGTAGCTATTACTTCCACTCATTTTCCAAATGGGTTCCTACAGTTCTTATAGGTCCATCTTTGGCAACCAACCTTTTATGAATTCCCTAGGAAGCAGGTCACAGTCCGCAGTTTACTATTACAAGGTAATTGAACACTCAAAGTTGTGATACAACCGCAGGCTCAACCCAGAACACAAAAATGGGACAATAAAGCTAGTTTCAACATAAATCTTGGGACATTTTGGGTTTTGTTTTTTCATGCTTAATGGAAGACTTTCATCAGGTTCAACTATTACAAAATGTAAAACTCCTTGAACGCTGTGTTGACAAAAACTTTATAATAAAAGTTAGGAAGCGGAATGCTGTCAGTAAGTCAGCTTCGGGAAGTAATGCCTTAGCCCCAAATCTAACAGCATTCTTTTTTTAAAGGCAAGCTGACACATATTATTTCTCTGATACTTGCTAACAGCATAAGACCTCAGTGAGTGCGTGTTCAGCCTTGCCTACTCAACAGGCAGTCACTGTCTATCGCTCACACTGGAGCAAGGGTACCTCCAGCTATCCTTCATGCAGTCTCCTATTTTCATGACCTAGTCTTATACTTACTAAAGATGTATTCAAGTCTATGCTGCATGGCAATATCTAAGTACACACGACTCCATTCCTCCACCAAACCTAATCCTTCAGAAGACTTTCACAACCAGTTCTCCATCCCACCGCCATGCCCAATTCAACTCGTTTTGCTTCATTCTCAAAATCAGTCGATCGGCTGCGTGAGAAAGGAAATAAACGGGTTGCACTGAATGGTATGAATGCGTTCCGATACCCGCCAGGAAGCCGCGGCACATCCTGTTTCTCCTCCTCGCTTTGAAGTCCTCCCGCGCCGCACCACACTCTCTGTTTTCCTCCCGGCCCCTCCTCCCCTGCTCATCCTCTGGTTTCCCACGTTACCGAATGTGTAGGTATTTTTAGTCAGCACTTCCTAACCACCAAAATAAAGTCACCGTCCTCTCTCTCTGTCTCCCTCTCGCCCGCACACACGCTGCACACAGACACAGGAGCATTAATGACCGTTCCCGGAGCAGTCCTCTACCACCAACTTCCTGCACATCAATAATTTCGCAATTGCTGCCTGACAAACACACTCCGGTGCCCGCGCTCCGGGCGGGAGGGGGCATTTCTGCTCTCCCGCTGACTCAAGGAAACCCTC
>NW_010136842.1:4923-5836 GCF_000699245.1 Pterocles gutturalis | reverse complement strand
ATAGATTATATTCTATTTAATATAATATTAAAATATTAAAATATTCCGAGGCTGGGTTCTGCAGATGTGCTGTGCATGGTCATGATAAATTCATTATTTTTTTTCCAAAGAGCTGAAATTGGGCAAATTTCTCACCTGCAATTGCACTTTGGGGGAAACCTGGGTCAGTTCAGGGTTCCCCCGAATTCCCCCGTGAGCGGCAGCGTCCGGGGAGAGGTTAAAGCTCGTTAACCCTCGGAGATTAAACCATTAAAGCTTCCAAAACAGAGCAAAGGTTACACGAGACTCTTAAACCTTCCCTGTGATCAGCGTAATCCTCGGTATCACGGCGCTTTCTAGACACCGGGATGTTTGGGTGGGAAAACCCCCTGGACCGGCACCAGCAGCACGTGTGTATTTTTTCGTACCCCTCCTAGCTCAGCTGGGCCTAAATGAAGTCCTAGATTTCTCCAAATCCAGGAATTTCAGCCCCAAAATTGAATATTTGCAACCAGAGTTGCTCAGAGGGCTGCAAAAAGCCCCTGGGGCTGTGGAAGAGACGCTCGGAGCTGGTGCGTCCCCCGGACCATCCCCCGGCGGCTCCGAGCCTTCGGCGGCTCACTCCTCCTCTTCCTCCCCAGGTGGGCAAGGGCTGCTGTGCCGCGCTGAAGGCCATGGGCTCCATCGTCTACGTCACCGAGATCGACCCCATCTGTGCCCTCCAGGCCTGGTAAGCGCTCACACCCAGCCCGCTTTCTTCTTTAGGCTTTTTGGGGGGGTTTGAGGGTTTTTTGGTTTGTTTTAAATTTTCTTTTCTCCTTCTTCTTCTCCTTCTCCTCCTTCTTCTTCTCTTCTTCTTCTCTTCTTTTCACCTTTCCCTTTTTCCCTTTTTTTTCCCATTTTTTCCCTTTTTCCCTTTTTTTCCCTTTTTCCC
>NW_010136842.1:4102-4554 GCF_000699245.1 Pterocles gutturalis | reverse complement strand
CTTTTCCTTTCCCCTTTCTCCCTTTTTTTTTTTTTTTTTTTTTTTTTTTTTTTTTTCTTCTGTCTTGGTTTTGGTTTTGGGGGGGGAGTTTGCTTTAGTTTTTCCCTGGGACAATCCCGCCCAGAGACTGCTTGGCAGCGGTCTCGCCCCCGAGGGAAGCTCTGGGGGGTTCGTGGCTTTTCTCTGCACCCTCAGCTCTCTCCTGCAGCCAGGGAAGGGTTCCTGCACTACAGCATCGCCCGCTTTCTGTGTACCCCACATCCCAGCTGCACAGCACCCGCTTTCTGTGTACCCCACATCCCAGCTGCACAGCACCCGCTTTCCGTGTACCCCACATCCCAGCTGCACAGTCGTAGCCACAGTGGCCGAGAGTTTAAGGCTCCTGCGTCCCGAGGTGCGAGGTGGGATGGCAGCAGAGTCCCAAAAACACCCGGAGCCGTATTAAACCCGGA
>NW_010136842.1:1658-4065 GCF_000699245.1 Pterocles gutturalis | reverse complement strand
TAAACCCGCAGGCTCTTCCGCACAGCAGGCTTTCAGAGGGCTGTCGCAGGGAGAAAACTAACGAGCCGTGCTGAATTAGCAGAGCTGATCACCTTTGGGTTTGCTTCGCGACCTTCGGAAGCGGCACATCCAGCACCCGCATCCTTAGTTCTGAGTTTGGTCGATTGCAGCGAGGAAAAAAAGCCCAGTAAATGGGACATCCAGCAGGAAAAAAATTACTGGTTTTTTTACAGTCACTACGATTCTGCAGCTTGTGAGAGGCACTGAAATAAGTTCTCGGGAGGACTGTCAACAAATCCTAAAAAAAAATCCTGCCCTTGTTATCCGACACGCCAAATACACCTTGATGGGTGAGGTCAGGGAAGATTTGCTGAGTGCTCAGCACCTCAAAAAATCTTCTAGGTGCCTAAATATGGATTGCGGGGTGAATGATAGACATCTGTGGGGTTGTTGTTTTTTTTTTTAAGATGATCTAAAACCATCTCAGAAGGGATTCTGCAGCAGGAGGGCATTTCTGCATCTTCTGGATGCAGGAGCAGCAGCTCTCAAAACGCCGTCTGGGTGGAAAATTGAGATTTGCAGGTGCAGAAAATGTGAAACCCCCCAAAATCTCACTTCACTTCTCCCCACAATGGTCCCAAATCCTCCAGGTTCACTCCAGAAACCCTCCTCTTGGGGTACGCGGCCCTTCGCATGCTGCTGTGCGGTTTTTTTACTCAGGAAAGTTAAAACAAATATCTGAGAATCACTTGATTGGGTTTTTTGTCCTATTTTGGGCGTGGTTTTTGCTGCTTCTCACACCGATTTTTCTCCCCTCTCCTCTTAGCATGGATGGATTCCGGCTCGTGAAACTCAACGAGGTCATCAGACAAGTTGACATCGTCATCACCTGCACAGGTACACGGTCCCCAGGGATGGGTCCATCGGATCCATCATTTCCCAAAGGAAAGGGGAAAAAAAAATGGGGAAAAGTGAACGTGGGGATTTGTGACGGGTATCGCTGCCTGGCAGGCAACAAGAACGTGGTGACCCGGGAACATCTGGATCGGATGAAGAACAGCTGCATCGTCTGCAACATGGGGCACTCCAACACCGAGATCGACGTGGTGAGCGCGGGGATGGGCGCGGGCTGGGGGTGATGGTGTTTTTGGGACCCTCTGGCAGATTTTTCTGACCTGTGGTGCTTTAGCAAGCACCTGGGAGGGGAAAAAAATATTCCATCGCTCCGCATGTCCCAGCAGATGCTGGCGGATGTGTCATTCCTGCGATCCCAAAGGATTCTGGATAAATTTTTCCAGTTTCCAGCGCAGTGTCTGGTGTCCCCCAGCCTCATTCCTTCCCCTGGAGAGCCCGTGAATAGCCCTCTCCCACCCAGTCCCCCTGCTTTTGGGTTATTTTACCGTTCAAACCCAGCCCAGAGCTCAGCTTGGCTCAACACGGCACGCTCAACCCCTCCGGGCTCTTGCGGCACGGAAATCTGCTTGGAGATGAGCAGAAAAATGGGAAAGTCTTGTCTGAAGGTTGATGGAGAATTTCTTGGCCAAAGCCATGGGTTTGAAGTCATTTTCTGTGCTGGAAAGAAGAGACCAGTGAATCCTCTGCAGCCAGAAGAGCTTGAACAATAGTTGCCGGAGCTTTGATGTGTTGGAATCATAAAAATAGCTCCAGGTGGTGATTCATGAAGGTTTCATGGGTCTGGGACCGCGACCGGACCCAAAGGAAACTCTGAACCCAGGACGATGTCAGCGAGTTGCTTCCTTTTTTTCATTTCTATTCCATCGCTTCTGGTTTTTGATCTTTTGCCGGTGCTTTAACTCTTTTAACGCCGTGTTCCAGGCCAGCCTGCGCACGCCCGAGCTGACCTGGGAGAGGGTGAGGTCCCAGGTGGACCACGTCATCTGGCCGGACGGGAAGAGGATAGTCCTTCTGGCGGAGGTGAGTTGCGGGCAAAGGAGCTGGAATTACAACCCGGTGTCTCCTTGCGGAGGAAGAAAAGGGATGGACAAGCGGAGGAGCTGCCGCACATCCAGAAATCGTCTCCGGGGTCTCGGCAGCCCTGTGGTCCCTCTGGTTGGAAGGTTTGGTGTGACCCTGTTGGGGTCCACGAGTTACTGGAACGCAAAAAAGCTCCCGTGTTTTTTTTCTCTCCCACCCCAGGGTGTCTCCCATGGGGTATTCGATCAGATTTTTCACTTTTTAATAGTTTTACTGAGTTATAGGGACAATTTATAACTTGGGATTCAAGAGCGTGTGATGGGAATTCAACCCTCATCTTGGGGCTCAAGACACGTGATGGTGTTCCATCCCGGAAGGGACACGTCCCTGGTGGTTCTTGTCCCTTCCGTAGGGTTCTAGGCTGGTTTTGGTGCCGTGTTGAGACTAACAACCAGTTTTTGTGTCCCAGGGC
>NW_010136842.1:0-1643 GCF_000699245.1 Pterocles gutturalis | reverse complement strand
TCCACCTTCCCCACCTCCGTCCTGTCCATCACGGCCACCACGCAGGCGAGTAGGGTTTGGGCTGAGCAGCCTCTTGCTCGGGGGCAGGCAGCGGTTACTTACCAAAGTGTCTTCTCCACCCAGGCTTTGGCCTTGATAGAGCTGTACAACGCTCCCGAAGGCCGCTACAAGCAAGACGTCTACTTGCTGCCTAAGAAAATGGGTAAAGATGTCCTTGTCACCTTCTTTCTTTTTTTTTTTTTTTTTTTTTTTTTTGTTTGTAATTTGAATATTCAAGATTGAACAGATGGAGGGTTTTGCTAGGCTGGGCTGAGGACAGCGGGGCATCGCAGCCTCCTGCGCTCTCGTTTGCCTTCCTGCCAAGCTCAGGGTTTTCCAGCAAGTTCTTCCCGCTGGGTCCTGGCTCTTGGATGTGTCGTTTCTCCATCCCACCCGGGGAAAACAGGCTGGTGCACTCGGCTGACCCCGCAGGAGCCCATCCACGCTGATGAGGGGGATCCTCCTCCCTGGAGGGGTTCAAGGCCAGGCTGGATGAGGCTTTGGGCAACCTGGGCTAGTGGGAGGTGGCCCTGCCCATGGCAGGGGGTGGCACTGGATGATCTTTAAGGTCCCTTCCCACCCAAACCATCCTGGGATTCTGTGATTTTCTTGGAGAGCTTCTGCCCGCGGAGCTGCTGTTGTTGGCCATGAAGACACATCGTCCCCGACCAACAGCTCTGCCAGCAGAACCCCTCCTGAGGACATGAGCTGTACTGGCCATGCCGCAAAACTGGAATTTTTTTGTGCTAATTGGATTTTTTGACACCAGGTGCAGCTTGTCCCTAGCTTCCGTGTTTGGTGTCACCTACCAGAAATGTCTGGTGGCATCAGCAGAGCATCCAAGCTTGCCCAAGGGCGCTCCGTGACATGACAGCAGACCCCGGAGTCCTGCTAGAAGGGTATTTCAGAGAAAGCTTTTCCCCAAAATAAGCTGAGAGTGTTGGATTTCCCCATTCAGGGTGAAAAATTCAGCAGCCGAGGCATGAGGAGGGTGCAGTGAGGTGGGTGCTGCCTCTTCTCTAAAGTAACAAGTGATGGGACAAGAGGAAACGGCCTCAGGTTGCACCAGGGGAGGTTTAGGCTGGATATTAGGAAAAATTTCTTCACTGCAAGAGTGCTCAGGCATTGGAACAGGCTGCCCAGGGGAGTGGTGGAGTCACCATCCCTGGAGGGGTTCAAGAAACGTGTAGATGTGGTGCTTGGGGACATGGGTTAGTGGGTTGGGTGGGGTTGGGGTGATGGTTGGACTTGATGATCCTTGAGGTCTTCTCCAACCTTCATGACTCCATGAGGAGCACCGCCTGTCCCGGCTGGGGCGTTGGGGACCTGGGGCACAGGAGGAGGGGACTCGTTGCCTTCCCTTCACCCCACTAACGAGGCTCGACATCATTTCAGACGAGTACGTGGCCAGCCTTCACCTCCCGACATTCGACGCCCACCTGACGGAATTAACGGACGAACAAGCGAAATACCTGGGACTGAATAAAAACGGACCTTTCAAACCAAACTACTACAGGTGCTCCTCGGCCTCGCTCTTTAGTTTGGGGGACACGTGCAGGGGCGTCGGAGGGGACAGGCTTTAATCCCACCGCTCCCCTGGGTTT
>NW_010136841.1:0-9573 GCF_000699245.1 Pterocles gutturalis | reverse complement strand
GGGCCTGTGCACACAGCGGGGAGGTTTCCTCCCCACCTTCCTCCATCCCAGGTGCCGACTGTGGCTCTACAGCATAATTTCGGTATTTTTTGTGTTGATTTTTCTTTTTTTTTTTTTTTTTTTTTTTTTTTTCAGTTCCAGGCACTTTGAATACCCTGAAGGCTGCATGACAGCCTGTCGCAGTGGTTTCAGAACGTGATGGTGAGGGTGAGGACCGCGTGCCCCCGGCTGTGGGACGAGGGTGTGAAGGACGTCTGCGGGTATGAAGGCTGCTGAGGTGTCCCTGGCCGCCCCAGCTGCTGGGGGAACGGTCCCTAGAGCTGGCTGTACCCAAACTGTGCTAGGGGTTCAGCTAAAGGTGAGGCGGAATGGGTGAGCAGGATCCTCAGGCTGACCTCCTGGCTTTGTTTTGTTTAGCAGGACGGGTGTAGCCATTGTTGTACCTGTTGCAGTGTTTAGTTTGCTATAGTATGGTTTGGTTGTTTGACAGGGTGGTTGTCCTTGTGTTCTAGTATAATGCAAGTGTGGGAAGTACAAATCAAGTTGAGACTGACACGTTTTAAAATATTAGTGTTTGCCAGAGAGTCCTGGTCTGTTTCTAATGCAGGTAAATACAGTTGTTCTTAGCCTCCCCATTCCCAATAATTTGAGATGAAAAATTATTCTAAACTTTTAATCCAAATATATTGTGTGATGATACAGAGTCTAAACGATAAACTGTCAACAGAGATAACAACTTGTGGGCCTTCGCTGCAACATGAAATAGAAGGTGAAGTATTTCAGACCGTGTTTTATTACATGCTACATGAGATGATCTGGTATCACAAATGTGGACATGGGATAAACACAGAAATACGATAGTCAGGAGGGAGTTACAGGGAGAAGTGTGGTCTAGTGGTGAATTTCTAGGAAATGCAAGTACATGTATTGTCTTCTTTGACTGTTTCCGTAGTTAACTTGTAAATGCAAAAAGTACCACACTTTCTAGAACTGGGCATTAAAAGGCAGTACTGACAGGTTCAAATGTTTTATTAAGTAGTTGTTCTTTCCTGTTATTCATTAAGGTACAAATTAGTAAAAATGTGTGCATGTTTGAATGTACATATTACCTGTAATGTAATAATGCAAAAATGCTGCCCTTGGAAACCCACATCTTTGTATACATATTGGGTAGTTCTGCTTGTATGCTTATTTATGAGCATGTTTGTACATAAAATAAATGCTCATGTAGATTTTGTGAATGCAATGTTGATGAAAAGTTGATCCCAGTTACGTCACCTGCAGGGTGAATGTTGTAGTTTACACAGTACAGACACTCGCTCACCCTCCACCCTACCCGTCCTGGGGATGGGGAAGAGAGTTAAAGGGATAAAGGGAAAAGAGGCTCGTGGGTTAACAACAATTTAATTTAATAACTAAACTACAATAATAATGGGAATAATAATGATGGTAGTAATATATACAAATGAGCGATACACAGTGATACTGCTCACCACCTGATGACCAAGGCTGACCAGGCTGATAATCCTGGAGCAGGGAGAGTCCTGAAACCGCACTCACGGAATGGAGATAAGAGCCTGAGTGTCCGAGAGACCAAGACAACGCTGAGGGAGGGGCAACCCAGAGGGAGACAACCCAGAGCAAGAGAACACTTCTGGAGAAGACCCTCACCTGTACACTGGGCATGCCATGCATGATATGGAATAGACCATTGTCCACTTTGGGTCGCAGTCCTAAACCCGAGGTCAAATCTTGGGCTAGTAACTGGGGCTGTGCTCCCTCCCAGCTTCTCCTGCCCCTGCAGACACTGGCCCAGCAGAGGAGCTGAGAAGTCCTTGACTGTCCTGGCAGCTACTATAAACATCAGTATGTTATCGGCCTTCTTCTCAGCACAAATCCAAAACACAGCCTCTCACTAGCTACTGTGGAGAAAGTTAACTCTGTCCCAGCTGAAACCAGGACACGAATTAGTGGCAGCTGTTCAGCATTGTGAGAAAGAAAAAGAAAAGTAAAAACAATCACAGTTTTTACAAGAACAGTAATCATTTTATAATGGCTTATCAGAGCATCTACAGATCTGGAATGGAACAGAAGACTTTAACTTTTTCCTGCTCTCTAGAAACATCCGTAAAATCTGCTGGCAACAAGGATGTCACAATCCCTTCCTGTGGTTCTCCATAAAGAAAAGGATAATCTGGTAGGGTTATTGGTTTCTGTTTTAGGTGAAGTGACAGGGTGGTGTAATGTGTTCCAGCTCTGGAGCTGGCCTTGATTTAAAATTTTTATTTTATTGAGCAGGTATTTTTGTTTGTTTTAATAGCTTCCTTGTTAAACCTTCATGAATTATTGGTGATTGCCTTTGCAATTTGACATTCTTACATGCACTTGTTATACTCTGGCCTTTACTTCAAACAATACTGCTTTCTGTTGGACTCCATTCTGTGGATGAGTTGTTTTTCTAAAAAGGTCATTATCTGTAGGATCCTTGCCTCATTTGTTGAAGAAATTGGAAAAAGTATGGTGACTAGTGCTAGAAACTGGAATAAAAAAAGAGCTTCATATGGAGATAGTGAAATGCTACCCTGAGGAACCAGGGGTGTTTCTTTTGCCACTGCATATTTCCTGTGTGATGAGGAGCCAGTCAGTTAAAAAAGATTTTTCATAACCGATCACTTGTTTTCATGTTCCTTATTTTGTGATAGCCCTCTTGAGAACCTCAGTCTGATTTGCAAAAATGCAGAGCTTTTGCAAACACAGGTGAAATCAATGTGTCACTGGTATTTTAAGCAGTCTCTGAAAAAAATCATATGTTTCTGAGCAGTCAAAGTTATTGGAGATATTTGACATTAGTCTTCCCATGCCTCAATTTCCCATTGTATAAAGTAGAAGTAATAGAAATACACCATCTGCAAAATGGGCTGCTATGAAATACATGCATTCTTTTTTGTGAAGAATTCAGTTAGGCACTTATGTAATGTGGTCATGTTAGACAAGCCCATGAATAGGATAGAAATTAATCCAGAAAATAACATGAAATAAATAAGGTAGAGTCACACTTTGAGCTGTGGAGACCTTGGAAAGTATTGAACAACAGGTTAGCCAGCAAGCACCGCGTGATGCGTGCTGAGCAGGGTGGGAGTCCTGTAGGAAAAGAGCAAGCCAAAGTTTAACTCAGAATTGTGTCTCGCTTTATAAACAGAAGGGGATCAAATCAGTAAGAAGGCAACCTATTGGTGAAACATTATTTAGGTGATATTTCGGTATGGTTTAATCCTTTTAAAAATCTATCGGCAGCGTTTTTGTTTTTTTTTTCCAGTTACATTTTAGTGTGTGATGGAAGCATATCATTTGTTACTTCAGTTAAACCATCATTCCCGGTAGCCAGTGTCCCATATTGGGGAAAAAGGTTTAAAAAGGCTGTGAAGTTCTCTGTCTATTGTGTAATGCTGCATGTAGGATGACCAACAGTCCCTCTGATTCCTACTGCAGACTAAGTTCAAGTCTGTAAAGTAAGACCAGTCGCTTACATTAGCGGCAGGAACTGCATGTAAAGTACTTGGTCTCATTTTGGGACCTGTGTAGTAAAAAAAGAAGGGTGGACTCTATTTTCTGGATTCTTGTAATTTTCAGGACACTTGTTCAAAGATTACCGCTATATAGTATAGAGAGTTACGTGAATGTTTATACATCTGTCTTTATACAGGTTCATTTTCAAAGGCTGCTGGGCTGTTTGTCTGCTGACTGCATTAGATCTTACCTGCGGTTTCTTACAGTCATTTCTGTTGGACTCAATACCACAGGTGTCATTAGCAACATTAGCTAATTCTGCCTCCTTCTTCAGGGCATTACAACACACACTCCCAAACAGATCCTTGTATCGTTTTATCGCTTAACTATTTTTCTTGGTTTTGATGAGGAAAAAGAAGAGGGTTTTCTGCTAGGTTGGTTCAATCCAAGCAGCATGCTGTGGGGAATCACCCTGTGATGGTATGGGGAGCTCGGCTGCTCTGACTGCGGTGTTGATAGAACGGAACAAGGGTCTGGCTGGATAGCGCTGGCTGCAGCACAAAGCCCTGCAGTTTACTATAAGTGCCGATGGAGGTAGGTTTACTCTTATGACTGACAGATGAGCCTCACAAGTCTTGCCATGGTTGCTTAAAGTATCGTTACCCTGAGTGTTGCTCTCCCAAAGTTAGCGTGGCCTGACACAGCCGTCAGAAGAGACGCGGTGCCCACCCTTCAGCTGCTCCAGTTAATGTCTGGCGTTTGAGCTCAAAGCCACATTCGTTGGCAGAGCAAAGGGCAGTAGCTTTGCACTGGAGTGAAGGGGTGGGAGCATGCGCTCCCTTTTGCCAGTTCTCATCAGGAGGAAGGTGTGCAGGTGGTAACGCTGTACATCAGCACAGCATTGTTACCGAAGGGTATTTCTGAAACTGTTGAAAGGCTGGGCTGTGCACGATCACCTCCAGGCTGGGGACGTACTGCCTGCTGCTGGCTGTGCTATGGTGGCAGTAGCCGCTGGAAGAAGGACAGAGCAGACAAGTCATAATTTACACGAGAGCAGCAAGGTTCACCACAGCACCTCCGAAATGAGGGTCCCTGAGTGCCCTAAGGTGATGGCAGCATAATGCCCAACATTACAGCTAAGATCACTGGGATCTTAGGGCATGGGCTTAAAGCGCACTAACGTGCATTTTTCTGGGATTTTTTTGGTTGCTTTAAACTTGTCTGAATCACTTGATTCTTTCTTCCTGCCAGGGAGGGGCTTTTATCTGAAGACCATAGAAAATGCTCATACCCTTCTGGAGGTGATCTCCCTAAATGTACAATTACAAAAATGCCTTCCTTTCTGTAATGATTGTATGAGAATGCACTTTCCAGTTTCGTTCGTTTTCCTTGATTGCTGCTTCACCTTCACCATCCACCCAAATGTGACCTTCTTTCTGGGTTGGAAGTGCTACAGGATCTTCCTTTAGACCTCATCTGCCTCATTTTTAGTATTTACTGAGGTGGTTCATGGAATTCTTGGCCAGAGATCATTCCCTGACCGTGTGACTTGGTGGATTTGTGACACCTGTCTCTTGCTATTTCATCGCGTGTTGCAAACTTTTTTGTAGGAGAGTGGAAGCACTGGTGGGAAGTATGGGCGCATTAATGAGTTCTGGTTTGCAGCTAATCCGTGTTTAGTGATTGACGTGCATGTATATTTTAGTTTCACTTGTCCTGTCTTATATCTCTGTTGCTATTTTCTGTCATACTCCCACCTTTTGCTTTTTATGTGTGTACCAAGAGACAGATCCAGCTGGTCTAGCAGTTAGCTGCCACTGAAGGAGGCAGAGACGCTGTCTTTCCCCTGCCTTGGCTGCTCTGCACATTCCCACCGCTTCCCTCTTGTGTCCCTCAGTCTTTGATTGTCAAGTAATATGTAACAAACCAATTAATTTCATGTTACTTGGATCTAAAATTAATCTCTGTGATTATCTCATAATATTTTTTTCTGTGAAGAAATGAGAAATTGGAGACAATTTTTTATGTGTTCTGGGTTCTCTAACATAGACAGTACGGATTCACTAACTGGTTTTATTCATCACAGAATGGCAGAGGCTGGGAAGTCCCTCTGGAGATCATCTAGTCCACCCCTCAGCTCAGAGGAGGGTCAGCTTGAGCAGTCAGATTTTAATATCTCCAAGGATGAAGACTCCACAACCCTTCTGGGCAACCCGTGCCAGTGTTTGACCACCCTCACAGTAAAAAAAAGTGTTTTCTAATGTCTTAAAAAGAACTGTTTTCTTGTGCTTAACGCATTTTCTTACATTTAAGCTTATGTCAGACTTACAGATCTGTCTGCTTGTAGATCTTAAATTACTGTATGTTTTCTCTGTGCTTAGATTTTTGTTCCTAAACGTCCCAAGATAAAATGAAGGGACTACAAATGCCACAACACATATGAGGACATTGCTGGATACCTGGGATTGCTGCCATGACCATTTTACCGAGAGCTCTGTTGACAGAAGAGCAAAACCCCTGCAAAGATCTAAACAGGTGCTTCATTTTAGATACGAAAGTGATTCTTTGAACATTTTTTTTTGTCCAAATAAAGACCAAGGGAGTGCAGTATTTTGTTTATAAATATGTACGGTTAATTTCCTGTAAGAAATGAGCACCTGTGTCTGGCCTTAGCTTATTGAAAGCCAGAATCCTCTTAGAGCGTTACTTAGTAGAAGACCATTCTGACATCATGAGTAAAGTTCATGATCTGCAGGTCAGACTACTGTAATTTGGTGTGAGTTTTCCTTTAAAACAGACTGGGAGCTATAGTGTTAATGAATGACATCTGTCTGTTGAGTGGAGGGAGGGTAATGCAACTGATAGTACTTGTCTTCATCGAGTGCTATTGTCTAGCAACCCAGTAACTACAGGTAAAAATTATTTTTCCTCTGTTTAAGTAGGTATTAGTAGTCTCCTTCCTGAATGATCTTTGCTTACTGGCTGTGGCTAATTACTCCTCATCCTGGATCCAGAGGCTGCCTCTGAATGAAGACTTGGGAAGAGTCAGCATAGTTCAGAAATCCAATTTATGTAATGCTTTCCAAATCCCTTTGATACTATATTCAGAACAGAAATAATTGATATATTTAATTACTATGACTTCTATCTGAATATTTTGGGGGGTTTTTTTTGTTGTTTTGCAGGATGCTTTGCTTTGCTGTGAGAATAGCTGATTTCTTGGCTGAATGTAGTTTTAATTTTTATGTAGCTAGCTTAGTAGCTGTGGTTTCCACAGTCTGCATTGGGATAGCGCTATGACAGTGCAGGTTATATCTATGCCAGTTAGTGTTCTGTGACTGAAAACAGACTGAGACATGCCCAACCTGTTGTACTGCATTCATTTGGGTGACTTGCCCCAAAAGTTGTTTGACACATCAGTAAAGAAGAAATACTGAAAGCAACTGGATCCCATTTTTGTGATGTCTTTGCCTGCCCAACCCCTCTGACTAAAAATAATTTTCTACAAAAAAAGAGTTACCGAGTAGGATAAGAACTCTATGGTATGAATACAGGAGTCAGGTTTCTTTAAGAGGAGAAGACAGTTCATGCTTCCCAATAGACAGTACAGAGAGACAGCATGGATGAGATAAGGTTTCTGCTCTCTATGAAATTGTTAGGGAGAGGGCTTGGCCATCAACACAAGAAAAAGAACCTGTATGATGAAGAAGATAAATGTATCCAGCTGAAATATTAACAAATTTGTGAATGTTATGAAATGTGAGATAAGAACATTGGGGGGATCTCAGAGTCATCATTAAAATGCTCTAAACCCAAAAGCTGTTGTGGTTAGAGGTTCTTTTCCTATGCATGTTACTGTTACTTTTCTTGGTAAGTTGTCTCAAAGAGGAGTTTAAATAAGAGTTTCAGAGTGCTCCAGTTGTAGGCTGGTCTCTGCAGAGAATGTGTCAGGAGATCTTAAGGTGGTAAGATGGTACCTGCAGCCCCTAAAAGGAGGCTCTAAGGGTCCTTTAGAGCCAGAGTTAGAGACAATGCCTCATATTCACCTGTAAGTCCTTGGCAGACTTGTCTCCATAGCCAGGAATGGGCCCAGCTTGTGATGTATCTCAGAACATTGTTTTATTTTTTTAACAAAAATTATTATACCAAGGTAATCTTAACTGTCAAACTGGGATGTGTATACTTTGCATTGTCCATTGTTTCCTTTTATGTACTGTTTGTCATTTACAGTCTTGGCACAACTCTTTTTTTCCCAGGTAGTGAATATATTCTGGAGTAATGAAAGCAGTTCCACCTCCTTCGCAGGCGAAACCTGAGAGATGGTATCTCTGGAGGGAGACGTTGGAACTGACTGAGAAGTTGCCAGCTGCTATGTATCTGTTAACCAGTACGTCAGGTACCATCTTTCTGAGTCGCCACCCCTGACCACATAACCAGTACGTCAGGTACCATCTTTCTGAATCGCCACCCCTGACCATGTCTGCGTTAACATTTGCAGTGACCTGCTCTGGTCCATAGATCATTACTTTGAAAATTGTAAAAATTGAGTTATAAAAAATGACTGTATTTTTTAAATCTTATTTTTTAACTCATCATATATGTTTAGCTAAAAAAAAAGAAGTCAGAAACAATTTGAAGACTTATGTTTAATCTGTGTGAAAATCCATGTAAAACACTATAATTTAGTTAATTCTTAACGAGGTAGCTGACTTCCCTTAGCAAGTATGGGATGTACTTCTGAGGATATACCAGATCAGCTCTGGTGCTGCAGCCAATGTTTATGAACATAAATTCATGGATCCTTGTTCTGTTCCTGCCACTGTGTAAGCAGATTGTTTATCACTGAAGTTTTGGACAGGCACAGAAGCCTGCTTGTATAATTAAAGTTGTAGCATCTGCACAATAGTTAAACACTTAAAATTGCTGTGCCTCTGTGTCAGCTCCCTCTACTGATCTTCAAACCAGCACAAAGTCAAACTGAAAAGACAAGCAGTTCAGGCAAAAAATCCATTAAGGCCCATGAAGAGTACAGGATACTGCGGGATTTCTAGTGCAAGGGCAGGACTACCATATTTTTCCTATCAGAGAAATGTTGTAAGAGGCATCTTAATATTATGTGATGGGAAGGACATAAATCTATATGGATAAAATGAAATTATGCATTAGCCGTTAGCTTCTGCAGAAGAAGATACATAGGCTGCAAACTCTTTGGAAAGCCCTTCTCCCATGCCACCAAATTTAAATCACGGAGTATTCTTTGGGGAATATTAGAGCTGCGAGAACTAGCCTGGCCATAACTTTATGTAAGGGATAAATGAAATACAACCATTAACTCTTGGCTGTTTGGAAAATAAAGGCCCAGTTTACATTAACAAGGTTGAACCAGGTGATTTGTTTTGGAAAAATACTTGGATCCTTTTTGTGTGTTTTACAAAAAAATGTATAATGTTCCAGATGACTGCTGCATTTATATTTGAGCCTTTACTTGAAAAAAAAGATTCAGGGCTAAGAAATTATGGTACAAATATTTGGGGAATACCTAGTTTATTTCCAGGATAAATATTATTAAATGGATTTGAAACGGAACCATCCAAATATGAATTTTACCAGTAACAGAAAGTTTCTAAAACGCGTGCATCAAGCATAATCATGCTGCCTAAACAGATGCTGTTTAGTGAGATGACTGACTTTAAATCGAGTCATAACAAACTTGTATTCCTCAGTTATTCAGATGGACTGTAGATTTCACAAATTGTTTTATTTATGATAAACTCCTTTAGGAATAAAATAGTATTCCGCGCTGGTTCCTTCTCATGTGTTTTGCTGAGTGGCAACGTCCATTTTGTAAGTGGCTGTTGCAAATCCAAATGAGCCTGGAAAGACAATGGTTTCTACCCAGCCTCCCAGTCAGGGCGGGCAATGGTTTCTACCCAGCCTCCCAGTCAGGGCGGGCTATGACAGCACGGCTTTGCCCCAGGGGAAGGATTTTTTTGGGTGATGGCTGTGCAGGGGCAGTGAAACAGCGCTGCTGCCAGAGCCTGCTGTGGAGCAGCTGGGACCCCTTCC
>NW_010136840.1:0-10598 GCF_000699245.1 Pterocles gutturalis | reverse complement strand
CAATCTCTAACATTCAGTGATTCTGTGAGTTTCACCTGGACAGTTAAAAATAAAGATTTAATCATTTTGGAGAATCCTAAGCTTGTTAACTGGCCTTATATTATAAATCCAGAAGACACAGTAACATTTGAAAGTTCTTAATCAAAACTGAGCCTCTTTCTTAGATCAACACGTACCTACAACTGTCAGTTAGGAAGATGAGAACTTACTTTTGTTAGAAGCAATATAGTTTCAAAGGCTGTTCTGAACTGAGTCTTAATAGACAGTTGAAACCCAGAAACGTCAACCTGAAAGTTACACAAAAACAAGCTTTGTGGTATTAAATTATGTTACAATATCAAGATACTCTCCATCAACTACTTTGCAGTAAAACGTCCACCTACATGCCCTCATTTCTCAGCAAATAACAGAGGGCAACTGTATAACAAAGTAACACCATAGACACTGAGGGCACAAACTGGCTGGTTCTGATGTAGTGTTTCTCAAAGTTCTGATTTTCAAACATCTTTAAGGGATCTTCCAGAAAAAAGTAAGGAAAAAAAAAATCACCCCATGCTTTAATTATGCTTGGAACACTTCACTGCTCTAAATTAACTGGCAAATTTTAATGATAAATTCTATTTAAGGATTTAATTTATCATCAGTCATTTGAGTGTTCCATTCTGAAAACAGTATTACAGCTATATTTATCATAAAACAAGCAAATTACAAATTATTTTCTAAATTCCAACTACACTGCAGTTAAGACACATTTTCTTTACTGCATTGCCTTTGATTTCAAGAAGCGGTAAATTGTATTTAACTTACAACTAAGAGAAGCTGTTTGGTTCTTTCCACGTGTTTGAGAAATTTGTGGCCCATCCCTTTATTTGCATGTGCACCTTCAATCAGTCCTGGAAGATCAGCTACTGAAATCTAGGAAAATAAAAGTTTCAAACAAAATATTCCAACAAGCAAAAATGGTGATTTTAAACTCTCAACACCTATTATCATTTTATATAAACAAAAGAACCCAAAGAAATGTCTGTTTTGACAAACTCCTTTTACAACTATGTGTATTCCTTGGAATTGTGTGGGGGATCAGCTCTCCAATAGCATGCATTAGCTATTTCAGTACATGTAGAATCTATTACCACAAGCAGATTTAAACAAAATACTGCTATTACACAGACATTGTGCTCCTCATGTTCCCCTATTTATTTATAGCTGTCTGTAATGTAGAAAATAGACAGTAATAATACCTCGCCAGAGATCTTGCAAAATTTACCTATTACCTGAGAATAAAACAGACTCCGAAAGGCAAGAAGATCAGGCTATCATATGTTTATATAGAATTCAAACTGTCTCTGGAAAAGAAAAGAAAGTCTTTTCTTTGTGGCTACAGAGGATCTTTATCCCTAATGCAAATGCATTTAACATTGTTCCCCAGAGCGTGAGAAGCTCCAAGAATGTCTTCTGCTCTTCAACTGAAGTGAGATTTTGATTAGTTTATCAGCTTCCAACCAGAGCCCAGCAAAGCCTGCCACAATGTACAAGAATATTGTCATTTTCTCTACTGGTTGAGAGGGTTGTACACTATTGTAAAGGAGAGCCGAGACAAACTGAAAAAGAGCAGAATACTAAAACTCCCAAATATCTGCTCACTAACTCACAGAAAGCTAGGACAGTGAAGCAAAGAAGAGCACAAGCAGGGTCTTCAAATCTACCTAGTACCCATTTAGATAGCAACTGGATTCAGTTAAACAATGCCCAAAACCAGCACATAATAACATTTCTAGTGTACTACCTATTGCAGAAGGAGGCTTTCTGCTATGAGTGAGTTACACTCCCACTGATGTGCCATGCTAACTTTTAACCATTATGCATTTCCTAAATATTTGAAGCCTTGCTTCAGAATTTGCCATCTACAGAGACATGAGGTACAGCTGGATGAACCACAGACTTGTAACCAGAAACGGAGAGAATAACTGGAACAGGGAGAGAACAACTGGAAAATTAGAACAGAAACATCCACTCCTGGTGAGATGTGTTTGGGTGCTATAGTAGCATCATCACCACATTTTTCCTGACTTTAGTTCTCCTTCAAAGACTATTTTTACGGAGTTCGAAACTCATATTCTTTCAAAATAGCACTTGGTTCAGATATTCTGGTAGAAAATTTAAATGTTTCGGCTGGTTTCCATGATCTGGTACTAAGACCTGAACCCAGACTCATACTCAGATCCTCTACTGTTGTGTCTTTTCTTTTACAAGTAGTAGTGGCACCAAGTAACTTTTCTTCTTTACAATGTACTAAGATAAAATAAGCAAATTGCTACATATTTCCTTCAAAACATCATGTTCTGTAGGAAAAAAAGGTACAATGAGCCATTCTCCCTTAAGTGATATAGGACAGTCACCTCAATTATTGCTCTTAATTGCTTATGCTGTTTTGCTTTCAACATATGTTTTCAACAGATGTGTTGATCAAAATCACTTGTTCCCTTGAGTTTAGAAAAGAGATATTTTTGTCCACATAGTTCCTACATAGCACCCAACACTGTAGTATAAAAACCATGAACTGCAGAAACAGTCAACAATAAGTGTCACTGGCTTAGAAAACTGCAGAAAAGAAAACCAGGAGTACAAGTAGTTCTCCTGCTGCAGAAAGATACACCAGTAAGACCAAGAGGCCTGGTTCATGGCAGGTAGTTAGAAGGCTACAAACAATCCTGGTATTTGCAGCACAGTTTTCTAGGATAAGTTGCCCTATACTAGCAGATAAAATGAATATACAAAAAACTTCCCTTAGATGTGTGCATCTCTACAGGGAACCCGACAAACTAGACATACTTCCTTTAAGGCATAGTTTTGTTAAAGGTTGTTAAACGAAGCTTTCAAGCATAAGCTACTGAATCCCCCTAAGATTACTGCTTTTGAAAGTGAGAAGAGGAGCCTTGTCTTCTCACATCTGAGAAGTATGCTTCTCTGGTTAACTCATCTGAAACCCTTTTATGCATTCACCTTTTATCTTGGAAGTGATGAGTCCGGTACTGCTTGTATCATACACTTAAACAAAATAAAAGCACATCAAAGAAAATTCAAGCTTGAGGAATCAAAATGTTTGCTGTAACCTTACTTGGGGTCCAAAAATCTATCAGTAAGAGTCTCATTTAGCATTGCTTTCCCCCCCCAGTGGATACTGTAGAAAGGATTCCAGGCACCACACAATTATCTGACAACTCTGCCTGAGGAAGCTGGGTGGAATTGGGTTCACAACAATTAAGGTGGTACAGTTGTATCTCTACTAGTCCTCCAGAGCTACACCCTACCAAAAAAGAAACTGGACCTAGGTACCTCACCTCTCAGGTAGTGCACCATCCTGGCTGTTTAGGCAATCACTATTACTTCATACTATTTTAGTTATTTCTTAGGAAAAAAACAAACAAAAACAACCACTATAAAAACCAAACCACAAAAGCAAGTCAGAGCAGCCAACCTAGAGAGCCAGAACAGTAAGTTATGGTAACTGGGTTATATTCACTAAATGCCCTACCATCCATTGCTGCAGATCTTGGAAAAATTTGCCCCTGTTTAAAATCCATTCTGACTCATTAATTCAAAGAGCTCTCTATATAGCCAATTTGCAGAAAATTTGCCTCTTCTAAATAAAAATAAGAAGTTAGTCTCTGAAACAATGGGGTTTTTTTTAAAGTCCTAAACTTAACAAGAGTATACTAAGACACAGCAATCTCAGTTCCACACAGGACCTCATACCCTAAGATTATAAAGCAGGATTAGAACCACAGAAAGGAGACAAGGGAAAATGAGAAACCATTTATTAAAATGACTTGAAATCAGCTCAAAGTCATATTGCTGCATTTGTCTATAAAACTCTCTTATTACTTTATAAAAACAGTACTTTTTCCCCAACTGTCATTAAATCCATTGTATTGGGTGTGGCTGAGATGCAGTCAGCACCCCCCCAGCAGCCCTCCCAGTCCGGCCAGCCAGCAGGGTGTTTATAACACAGCTTGGGAGGGGGCGGAGCCAGGACAGCTGACCCGGATTGGCTGTTCCAGACCATGTGACACCAGCTCAGCCATAAAAGCCCAGGGCAGGGAGGAGGAGGAGGGGGTATTTGTTACTGTGTTTGTCTCCAGGAGCAGCTGCTGCACACACTGAAGCTCTGCTTTCCCGGGAAGTGGCTGGACATCACTTACTGAGGGGAAGCAGAGAATAGCATCTTTGTTTTCCTTTTGCTTCTGTGCATGGCCTTGGCCTTTGCTTTAATTAAACTGCTTTTATCTTGACTCACGAGTTTTTCATCTTATTCTCCCCCTTTATTTTGCTGAAGGGGGAGTGATAGAGGGGCCTGGTGGGTACCTAGCATCCAGCCAAGGTTAACCCACTGCCATCCATGTAACCGCATTTTATATGTATACGTGATAAACACACATAAGAAAAAATGTACAAGTTTCCTTTTTCTTCATGAAAGTATGTTAAGCAACATAACTAACCATTATATACAACTTTAATGAACAACAACATCCATACCAACCTGCTTATAATCTGCATACATGATCTTTCCTAGTTCAGGCTGTATTGTTGTAACTGTGACAAGGGAAAAAAAGAGGAGCAGAACAAAATGGTTTTTAACATTTTAAAAAATGCTAATGTTAGAAAACTTTTACATGTTGTAGGACTTTCTCACTTAATATTTAAATGAAACAAATGTTCCATAGCAGAAAAAAATAAGGCAAATGAGATGTTAAGAATTAGTGGAAAAGGAAAAAAAGAAAAAGCAAAGCAGGAGAAAGCAAAATTAGACCACTCAAAAATACAATGGTTCACCAAATCTTGGCACTGTGTACAGTTCTGTTCTCGTTATTCTAAAAAGAGAGTAGAGTATCTAGAGAAGTCTCAAATACAAAAGGATTAACCAGACTATGGAAAAAGGCTGTAGAGAATCAGGAGTGATGCAAGAAGGTCAGTAGGAATTATCTGTACTTGTACTCTTGCTTTTTGATTAAAGCATGATCAGAAAGCTAGTCATAATTTACTGATAGAAAACTAATTAAAACGGCATTTTTCAACAGTTTCAAACCCCAAATCCTATTCTGTTGCACGAACAGGTGGTAGCTATTTCCAAAGCATAAAGAAGTTTATGGAAAGGGACTTGATGGTGCATATGCAGTAGACTGAGCATATGACACACACGGAGAGTCTCCAATGCAATAAAATGGTCTGAGACTAAAATGTTAAACAGACCCTGCACCAACAGGTTGAAGCACTATGTGCACGTACACATGAAAAACTGAGGTCGTTAAAGGAACTGGACACTGAAACAGCAAGCTCGCTTTTTGAAGTATTTCTTATAATTAAAAACCTATGTAACATATTTAGCAGGCAACATCCTGTAAACCAAATCGGTGAAAAGGCTTAGTGCTCTCATAAAATATTACTGCTCTAAAAATAAGAGTATGAACTTACATGCGTAATTTGCGATCTCAGGCTTGGCATGAGAAATCTTGCTTAACAAGGACGATTTTCCTGCATTTGGAAACCTAGAAGGAAAGTCAGCATTTATACAGTGAATAAACACATATGTGATTCCTGTATATTTTATTACTGAATACACCAAACCACCTGTCTTGGTTTTACCCAGCTGGCAACAAAATACCACACAGCTGCTCACCCACTCTCCTCCCTCCTGGGGAATGGGGGAGAGAAGTAAAGGGGTTAAGGGAAAGGAGACTCATGGGTTGAGATAAGTTTAATAACTGAAAGGCAATAAAAATAATAATGATAATAATACACAGTGCAACTGCTCACCACCTGCTGACCAAGGCCCAGCCTACTCCCAGATAACAACCCTGGAGCAGAGAGACTCCCAAAATCACAATCCCAGTAGAAAGAGAGAGAAGAGCCTGAGATAGCAAGCTTCTGGACAGACTTGGGCTTCAATCCTAAACTTAAGCTCAAATCCTAAACCAGTAATTGTGGGTCCATAGCTCTAGCTATGCTCCCTCCCAGCTTCTTATGCACCGGCACCCTTGCAAAGCATGGGAAGTTGAAAAGTCTTTGGCTTAATGTAAACACCACTTGGCAACAAGCAAAACATCCGTGTGTTATCAACATTATTCTCAGTACAAACCTAAAACATAGCCTCATACTTGCTGTTAAGAGGAAAACTTACTCTATACCAGCCGAAACCAGGAAATTACTTTAGTCAAACTCAATGCTATCAACTGATTTCTGCAGACTCATTTACTCAGACTTGTTTTTTTTAAAAACCCAACAAAACCCAAAACCAAAAACCACCCCCCCCCCCCCAGTTTTTTTTTTTTTAATCAAATCAGAATCATTTTTCTAAATCCAACAATGCTTCCCAAGGGTGCAGGCAGGAGAGGAATGTTTATATACATCTAATAGATTTAAGAGAAATCTTTCAAAGTCACTTGGACAGAAACACAGCATAAGCATACAGGTCTGCTTGAATTCAGTCTTCACATGCTGTAGGTAATTTTGTAAATTATGTTTACATTCTAAACAGCCACCATGCAAATACATCTTATGAGTGGGATTTACAGTCTTTTGGTAGACAAATCATAGTTAATGAAACATTCTACAAATTAAGAACCAATTATATCTATGCTACAATTTAGCTAATGTAGCAAAGCAGATGTAAACTCTGTACATACATCTATATATATAGGGAAGAGTGAAAGAGAGACTTTGTGTATACAGACACACACATGCAGAGTTTGTGTATGTTTTTAAGGCAATGAAATTGTATGAGGGAACCTGAAGTTAGGACTAACCTGCTTTGTTACCAAGTAAACCAAAAAGAAAACCAGTGAAGCCCCAGGAGCTGGTCTGTGCAGACCTGACTGTTGTAACCTTTTCCCTTTACAAGGGATAGCTATGCCTACATACCACAACAAGAACGTTCCTTAAGGGATATGGTAGCTTTTAGAAAAGATTCTTCACAGAATACATCTACTCATTGAAGTGGAAACCTAAATTAAAACTGAAATTATAACATGTTTACTTTAAAGACTAATCAGCTGTAAGACACAATAGCCTTGATCTATGTCAAACCTGACGCTAATGCTGAAATCAGAGGACAGACTATAGTCCTTACTCAGAGCACCTGCTCCATGCAGGAGACCACACAAGTCTTGTGTTCCAGCCAGATTCACAAACAATATTCAGCACAACATTTCAGTGCAACAGTGATCAAAGAAAACTGTGCCTACCGGCAAGTGAATATTGGTCACAAGATACAAAGGCACATGTCACACAGAAAACCACGTACTCTCCACTTGAATATGTGCAGAATCCTGACCTGTTATGTTAACAACTAATAAGAACATGAGCTAATGAAAAACAAAACTAGTATTACATCAAGGGGCTTTATAAAGGTGTTATACGTGGGTCTTTCTTTTTAAAAAAAGAGATGCAAAGGCTCTTGTTATAACAGAAAAACTGTTGAGGGTAGTTTTAATGCGCTCTGATGTTGACAGGTGCCTTACAGACATTCCGGAAGGTTACTCTGGTCATCTCCTCAAGTGACTATTTTGTTTCCACTGAGGTACAATATCCTCTTTGAAGTTTAAATTGCAACCTACACTACACCTCACAACCTGTACCCAAATCTGATGGGCATTTTTACCTGATCTAATAGCAAACCACTTGCAAATCTACTGAAGTAAAAATAACAAAGAGATAAAAGTACAACCACAAACTATCAGAGGCTGATTCATACTCTCAACAAGAAAATAATATGCTCCTTTAATTAACTGATAATGATTCTTCTTATCCATTTTAAAGGGAAACCATCATCTAAAATACAAGCCAAAACACAAGATTACAGAAGCACGGGTGTCATAAAACTCCTGTATTTTCACACATTCTAAGACATTTTAAAAATTCTCTATTGTGTAATTACTGAAGACCACTTGAAAATTATATAACTTTATCTAAATCTGATATTAACTGAACTATTTCTAATAAGCAAAAAGAGACAAATGTAGGTAGAAAACCATGCTGTCTTCAAGTTTCCACTCTGTAACGGTATACACCAATTAGACTATTTCCACCTCAAACCCCTTGTCATTTTACATTTCCTGTCGGGACCATGGCATAAGTAGATGCTGAGCAGAGCAATACTTTACAATTGTAAATTGTACAATACAATTGTAGTTTGTTGAAAGCTTTCTCCAAACAAAAATATACTTATCTGTTTTGTAATAAAGCAGCAACACTGAAAAGCAGCAGAGCAAAAGAAATGCAAGTCCTACTGTTCCAGTACATTCCAAGCTGTTTATTTGGGAGAATAGGCTACACAGCCTCTGAAATTACTACTGAAAGGATCCACTTGTGACAGTATCATAAAGTCAAAAACACAATATGGATAGTGTTCTTAGCTCTGTTTTGCACCTCCTACTTACTTCATATTAGCCAACAGTATTTCGATAATCACTGCAATTGCTAAATTCAGTTATATTAATAATTATACATTACCCTTATTCATTAATTTCACCCACAAAAGCATAACCAATACTTTCCAAATTTTAAAATTAACTTTAATAGATGTAAACTCTATCTGTTTTGCAAACTGCAAGTAATTTAAGTGGCAATGCAAATGTACAGTAATGCTCATCCTCCAAACTCTCAAATTGTTTTGAAATCCCATTTGAAATTTACTTTGTTTTCCAATGTCAGTTCTCAAACTACAGTACTTACCCAACTAAGCCAACATCTGCTATAAGTTTCAAATCAAGCCGAACAATTCGCTTCTGACCTTTGCAAGGCACAAAGTTTGTGGCCAAAGAGCCTCCAAGACCTCCACGAGCTGCTAAGAATCTCTCTCCTGCTGCATTAAGCTCTCCTGAAAACAAATTCACTAGTGAAAAAGCACAATCTCCTGCAGTAGCTCAGTGGTGATTTTCCACTTAAATCTGTCTTCAATGAAGCGAGAGTTTTCTGTATGCTTCCTTGCAAGGGCTGTGCACTCAAGGTCATGGCATTTTTCCTTCTTCAGAAACAAATAAGAGCAATCATACCCCAGTATTCCCCTCTGTCATACAGTTAAGTCACTTCAAGAAACGTGCTAAGTATAGGCTGGCAAAGTATGGCCAAGACGGTAGTTCTGAAGCCTCCAACATTTGAATTCAAGAATTCAAGGAAAAATCTGCATTGATGGAGATGTAGCTACAGCAAATTTTTCAGATGTTCTATTTTTTCATTAAGATGCAGGCTGTAATATCTCCCTTGGGGTTAGAATGTTATAATAATTTTTAAAAGTGCAATATTTGAGTATATTAGTCAAGGGTACCTTTAGACACTGACATGTCTACAACATAAACAGTTCTTGCCATACATCCAATTTTGTTAAACATCCAAATCACAGTCTTTTGTGAATTTAGTTTGAACTCTGAAAAGTCCGAGAATTAAAACTGAGAAACTGCAAAGGAAATGAGAATGATTCCAAGAGCACTGTACTGAAAGCGATCTTCCTGGTTACTACCAAGGTACCACTCTTTAACAAAGAGTAAAAAATGGGTAAGTATTTTAGATAACCTGAAATGCTGACACTCAGCAAGGATCTTCATCTTCTAAGCAACACCATAACTCAGTAAAGTTATAGGGACACTCACCTGAGTTTATGGACACATAATGTACGTGAGGTCATTAATGATTCTGTGGAGGACTAGTACGGCTTCCAGCCTGTACCACTGGTTTGCAAGGGCAATTTTCTTTCTGCTGCACATGGTGATACAAACTGACTACTGATAATTTCTGGGAAGAGTCCTTGCTTTTCCAACAATTTCTACAGTGTATTTTTTGTCAAGTCTTTGTCCAAACAAAAGAAATCACACACATATTTGGGGAGATGTGTAACCTTAAAACATCCTAGTGTTAGAAGTCTGCTAGATGCTATAAATAAATAAGAGAGTATCTACTAGACACAGTAAAACAAAGGAAAAGTTCTTACCAATCTGCTTGCCATCATCACAAAGAACTGAGATTCCCAGAGGCACATGAACTTCACAATCTTTTCCCTTTTCACCTTTTAGTGCTTGAACACTGGGTGAAATTAAACCAGGTTTAGTAACTTAAGCTGACATTTTGCTTTCTGCAAAAAGATGTATACAACAACTTTCATCAAACAGACTCTTACCTGCTGTTGGCTCCTGTTCCAGCTACAAATCGCTTCTGGGGATATCTGTCCCTTATGCTCTTTAAGGTAGTTCTTTCTTGGGCAACGAACCAGACATCGCCACCTCTCCCTCCTTCCCCACCTAGCCGAGGATAACCCATTCCACCGGTTCCTCCTCTCACATAGAGCCGTAAATCATCTATAAAGTTGCCATACTAATAAAACAAGTTTCATATCAGTATTACGTTCAACTTATATTTCATTTTGTAGTCATTACAAACAATGTGGCTAAAACTGCTTAGGCAGAACTCTGATGGCAATAATAAACGTTCAGAAAACAGACATGTAACCCTCCCGGACGATTTTTAATAAGAGAAATGTCTGACGTTTCCTCCCCGGCAGCGACACCTCACGGCCCGCCCGTCGGGCCTGCAGAGCCCCACGCCGCGGG
>NW_010136839.1:0-223 GCF_000699245.1 Pterocles gutturalis | reverse complement strand
GCGTTGCGGCGCGCCCCGGGGTGGGGGGGCAGGAACAGCCCCGGGGAGGCAGGACGGGATGTCCCCAGGGCGTGGGGACATTTGTCCTTACTGCTCGTAACGGGAGATGTCCCTGCGAGTGGGGGTCCAGCCCCACGGTGCCGGTGGATTTGCAGTTGCCCCCCGCCAGACCCCGACTTGCGGATCCCCTTCGGCTTTTGGGAGTGCAGGGACCCCTGTGTCC
>NW_010136838.1:309-823 GCF_000699245.1 Pterocles gutturalis | reverse complement strand
CGGATGTCCCAACTTTGGGCTGAGCCTTCAGCTCCGGGCTGCAAAACATCTCCCCCAAAACCTGTAAAATGGGTGGTACCCCCCCAAAAAAAATGCCGTGACTGTCCCCAAAGGCACCGTTGGGACCGCAGCCCCACCACGCTCTTTTTTTTTTTCCGGACGAGGGAGGGACACGGTGACAGCAACGCCCGGCTGCTTGTTTTTGGTGGAAGAAGCTGAGTTTTGAGGGCGTTTTCATTAAAAATAAGAAGGGGAAGAAAAAAAAAAAAAAAACCCAAGCCGTGAGCAGGGTTGGAAACTTCAGCGACAGGAAGGAAACGGGGTGGTTTTATTTCGATCTCGAGTTTGCTCGGCGGGGCAAAGCTTTGCCTCTTCCGTGCGCTCCGATAGCAGCTCCTCCGGTGAACAATGGGGTCGTGGGGCCCTTCCCGGCAGGAAAACGGCTCGTTCCGGTGAAATCTGCGGCTGGATGCTGAGTCAGCAGATCCTGGAGGGTGCTGGGTGATCCGGCCGG
>NW_010136838.1:0-298 GCF_000699245.1 Pterocles gutturalis | reverse complement strand
CAAGGTGCTGGGAGGTGAGCTTGGGGTTTCCTTGGGGTTTGAAGAACTGTGCTGGAGAAGGAGCAGGTCAGATTTTTGGGGTCCAGGAAAGACCCCCCCCCCCTCACTGCTTTGTGCCTCAGTTTCCCCAGGAGCAATGCTCAGCTCCCTGGTCCCCAGCAGGAGCGGGCTGCGGGGCAGCCGGGCGTTATTCCGCACCGGGAGCGGAGAGTCGTTATTACCGGTGTTAATTGGGAGCTGTGGGCACGCGGGGCAGCTCGCCGGAGCCGGCAGTTCCGATTTTTTTTTTTTTTACAGG
>NW_010136837.1:0-12098 GCF_000699245.1 Pterocles gutturalis | reverse complement strand
GGGGTACGGAGCGCCCCGGGGCTCCGGCACCGCCGCGGGGCCGAGCTTCGTTACCGGGACCCCAGCGGGGCGAGGCAGGTCTCCCCGTGGCCGGTCCGGAAAGTTGAAAGCATGGTCCTTTACTGAGCCCTCCCCCCGTGAGCGGGGGTGGTGGGATTCAAAGGTCTCCTGAGAAGAAACGTATTAACTCGCTCATAAAGAGGGTAGAAAAAACAATGCGATACAGGGCGGTTAGATCAGCGAGCACAAAGGAAAGGAGAGATCAAACAGATGCTAAAGGAACTACAGTAAATATTCCCTCACGCCGCTGGACCCAGACGATGCGGATCGTCCCAGTCGTACTTCCAGTGGTCTGTCCAGCGGCACAGAGAAAGAGAAATGTTTGCAGTGCAATCGTTGCTATCGTTCTCCGCTTGCTGAAGAGCTAAAAATACCTTAAAGCATGTTTTACTGTCTTTGTTCAGATTGAATAGTAGTTTGCTTTGTAAATAGGCTAAGTAAGTCTTTGCTTACTAATAATCAGCACAAAGACAGATAACCGTTATTGTGCTGAATCTATACTCTAAGCTAAGCATCCGTGTAAATGCATCCGAGACTGTAGCTTCTTTGTGGCCGTATTTGTAAGGTGTAAAATGATCGGAACAACATGCTTGCAAAAGGCATGTCTTCAAAGCTATGAAACAAGTGTCGAAATCAAAACAAGTAGTACTGAAGTAAAAACGATGCCATTTTCTCGATTAAGAGGTAATGTCTTGGAAATAGAAGAAAAATCACAAGGATGTGAAAGACAAAACACAGTTAAGAATGGGTTAACAGTTTAAAAAATATGATTGTGGAAATAATACTCCACACCAAAAGCAAATAGTGGTTGCAAATCTCAGAGTTCATCCGCTTGCTTATGCCATTTAACTGAGAAGTTTCATGAATTGCAAAGCAATTAATGAATTAAAATAACATTTTTTTCCCTCAAGCTAGGGCATTGTGAAAACAATTTTCAAACCTAGGGCTAATTTCTTCAAAAATATGAAAATCCTCATTTATCAATGTGATATGATGTGGTACAAATGGGTTTTCTTACATACATCTGATAAAGGCAACAAAAATGCTATTGAAAGGGACTGTGATGTAGATACATCCACAGATTAGTTCTATGGGCACACTGCTGCTTGAGGGATAGTCCTGTATAGCACTCATTCAAAAATCTAAATTTATAAACATAATCAGCAATTAAGGGATGGAGATTTTCCTACTAAATTTTGCCCAGGCTTGCTGCATCTTTCTATAAAGTGATGTGCTGGCTCATACAATAAACCATAAGCACATGTTTTAAGAAACAAAGTGAAAGGTAGATACTGCTTACTCAATTGTTTAATTTATTTACTTAATTTTAAAGTAGGAATCTAAACTTGTAGAACTCTACAGACTTTTCCATCTGTTTCTATTTTAAATTGTGCTGTTCTTTAGTAGGCTCATTTTTAATATACCAGTGAAATAGATTTTCAATTTGGAATAGAATGTAAATGACTAGCATAAATTAAGTGAATATTAGGGGGAAGCTAGTAGTACTAAGATACTCTACATGGGAATCTGAGGTAGTTTAAGCACAGTACCAGGAGAGCTTATCGCCTGAAGACTCCCCTCTCTTTCAGCAAAAGACTTCCAGAACAGACAGTTGGATTGGTGACAAATAGTGCTGGTTGAGCACAATTTTTATTGACTGCAGTGGGAATCGTCCCTACACATCTAAATGTAAAATTTATCTGCAGAAAGCAGGTTGGAGTTAGTCTGCAATCCAATAAGGTTTGCCTCTGCCTTTGACATTTTGCTTTTGGCTTAGACTCTGAACTCCAAAATGGAAGAGCTTTGCATCCTGTATTCCTGACCATTGGCCGGATTCTAGCTTCAGTTTCAGTGGTGTAATAAAGGACAGCTTCCCTGGAAACCAGGCAAGTGAATTGGGGAAAGTCTGTGAGATCAGCATCAGGCCCTCATGATATTGGAAAAGCCTGGGGAAGGCTTTGAGATCAGAGGACAAAGAAATTGCTGGCAAGTCCAGAATGGTGAACAATTTACTTTCATACATTCACAGCTTGAAGAATTTGTCTTTTATATAAATTGATAACAATAGGATAAAGTTACACACAGTTGCTGTTGCTTTGTTATTGAGTTTGACTACTGCTGTAGGTGCATCTATCACTTTGTTTTGTTACAGTGTTAGAGCAGTGCATATAAACAAAGGGGATAAATAACCTAATTTACTGTGAGCAAGAGTCCCAGTATATTAAAAACTGTGACAGAGAGAAAGCTTTTCCCTCTTCTGGAAAAAGTTTTATAACAGATCTTTGCAGTCATCATTTAAACTGGCAGGGTACAGTGCACAAAGATCCTTAAAGCCCTGGCACAAACTTGTTCAACCTTTTCAAAATATATCCTTGGCTAATATGGCTCCACTGATGTAAAAGGAAATTTTTCCATTGACTTTTTACCAAAGTTGAGTTTCACCCAGGTAATTGCAATTTTATGTCAGAACTATTCTAGTTTTGAACAAAATAGGTGCTGAAGAGGTTACGTTAGGGGTAAGACTTGGGTACCTGCAAATCACGCATCTCCCACTTCTCATGATTCCCCAAGATAGTTTTGTGCCATTAGTCCTGGAGGGGACACGTTAAGTGGGTTATTGGTCCCTTTCTGCAAACCCTCAGACAGTTTAGGGGTGCACACTGTCCCCATTTGGGGCAGGGAAGGAAGGAGCAGGCTGCAGCCTGTTCCCTTTGGCACCTCAGGAGGCGGTGAGTGTCCTCGCTCTTCAGCAGCATGGCCTCTGGGTAGGACATTCCCATCCTGCTGCACCCGGAGGGACCTGCAGTCGTCACATGCCATGTTTCTTATTAGTGCTGACCTGCCTTTTGTTTCTAATCATCAAGCAGGTTTTTAATAAGCTGGAGTTACTGTGGTTGGCTTCTGCACACCTCAGATGTGTTTCAGTGTTCTAGCTGTTCAGATACAGACGTGGATTTAGGGTCGGAGCCTGCAGAGCTCAATTAACAACTCTCCCTTAGGAACGAGTGTGGCCTGCTTTCTTTTTCTCATATTATCTCATGGCAGGTGATTGGTAGAATTGCCTCCTCTCAAAAGCAAGCTGTTTCTTTGCCCTTCAGAAACATCCCGAGGAAACCCTCCCTGACTCAGTGGTGAGGTGGTTTAGCTCCAGATGCGTACGCACATTTGGCTGGTTTGGCTGGGCTCACAGGGCTTGTTGCATCCTGGGTACTGGTCTGTGCAAAAGGTGTTTCTGAGAACTTTTGCATGCACAGAACAGACAGGGAAAAATGAAGGGGAGGGTGTGTGCCAGCATGGCATAGGTCATCTCTGGAAGAAATGTGTATCCTGTTGCGTGTGTATCTGATGTGCCAGCCCAGTTGCAGGCCAGTGTTCGTTGTGTCTCAGCAAGGTGCAGTAGGAGAGATGCCACCAAGTGGGAGCTCCACTGTCTCTGAAGCAGCCCTGGGACTCAAAGATATGAGGGACACAATTTCTTTCTATTTTTCTCTGCTCTTGAGGAAAAGTGCTAACTTACTACTGGCTTGACCTGTATTAATAAATAATTCTTATCCTTGAGTGATGGCTCAGATGTAGAAGCTGGTAAGCAGTCACAGCCTATTCTTTGCTTTCCTCTGCCTCCGATTTGCCTTAGGAGGGATGCACAGACTTCTGTGTCTACGGCATGGACTTTCAACCAGCCCAGGGTCACCTGTCTGTGTACTCCCTTGCACATGCAAAGCCATTCAGGCCAAGTCATGTCCCACCTCTGTGACTTCGTCATCAAGGAGCCAAATTTATAAGAAACGTTAAAAAGCTGAAATGAAAAGACAAAGGCACCTGAGCTATCTTCAGCTTGGATTTTTCTGTCAGTTGTCACATCAGGCAGAAATCATCCCCAAGAGCTCTTTTCTGTCCCTTCTGGTGCTCTGTCCCACTGACCTCCACTGACATCCTCCAGCCAGTGTTTCTATGGCATGAACATTGTAGGCAGAGTCACACAGATAAAGTTACAAACGCTGTAAATCTTGGTCCTTCACATTAACGAGATCGCAAAGCCTTCACGAGCAGAAGACTATCGCATCCTAAGGACAGGGGCAGTAAAATGTTCCTAAAGGGTGGTTGCTTTGATGAACTCAGTGCTTGATGAACAATGATCTCATCCATTTTTCCGCTGAAGCTCTGAAAGTTTCTGTCCATTCCCCACCCCCATTATTTATTACTATTAGTAGCAGTCTTTGGGTGTTGTGTGCATTGACTCCTTGTCAACTTCCTTTTAATGGAAGTTGAGGACGCTAAAGTAATTTGCAGTCTTCAGGCAATTTTTATTAAAAATCAATCAGTGGAAAACTTCACTGGAATTCAAAACTTGGATATTCTGTATATGTAAATAAATGTCTAGAGATAGATGAGTTTTGGAGCAAATTTTATACATAAAATTACTTAGTATTAACCACTGCGCATACTCTGCATGGTTGTGATTTATGGAGGCATTACTGATGACCTGCAGTGGGGTGGCTCTTTGGCTGCAAAGGTTAACTGAAATAAACATGCTTTTATGTAGCAGGTTTTAAAGAAAATAAATGTGCTGCATCTGCTGAATCATCAAGACAAGAGAATGGCTAAAAAAAATGGTTTTGGAATGACAGCTTTCTCAGTCTACAGTGAGGTACTTCCTTCCAAAGAAGAAATATATATTTGCTGGGATGGCATTATCACCAGGGAGGCAAGCAGATATTCGCTCCCTGAAAGCCTTGCAGGCAGAGAGCCCTTTCTGCCCAACCTGCCCACTGCAGCACATGCCTGCGCAGAGGCAGCCCGACCTGTGCGGGCAGAGAGGCCAGGGCAGCCTGCAAGGCCAGAGTTCATTACTTCAGGCCAGGCAGCAAGTTATGCACGTGTGTGGAAGAGGAGAGACCTCTCCTGTTTTGCTGTTGCTTCCGCTTCTCTGACCTCCTGCCAAACCTCCTGCCTGGGGAGGTTGATTTAGGGCCCCCATACCTGAAGGGATCTAGAAGATCCTTCAGGCTGTCCTCATCACCGCAGTCAGCCTCCACCTTCATAGATCAAGGGTTATCAGATGTAACTGAAAGGTCCAAAAATTGTGTCCCTATACTATTTGATTGAAAAGCTCTCAAAAATCCATCCTCAGTGCCTGCCTCTGCTCCAGGTGTCCCTGCTAGTGTCATCTGGCCACTAAACACAGTACTTGCTGTTCAAGGGCAGGGTGCAATGGTCCCGCAGGCAGAGAAGCATCTCTCAAATCAGGTGCAATCAAGGGCAGGATTCATAGCCTGAAGTGGGATTGCGGCTTTGCAGAAGTCACGTACACCAGTTTCACCCTGTTAGGAACCACCAAAAAAACCTTAGTTTTCTGACAGGAGTTACTTTATACTTTGAAAATGGGTCATTGTTTTCTTGTTGATTTAAAATTCAAGGCAGCTTTCCCAGGAGTAGCTCGGTTGCTGGTTATTCATTGCTCCAGAGCTAGTTATTGCTAGTACACCGTTTCATGTAACTTTGCAGCGGGACTGGGAAATGCTGCCTTGCTGTCTGCTGTACATAGCCTAAAAAAATACTCTGCATCTTGATCTCCACAGCAGGGGAGTGCAGATAGATTAGTGGAGCAAAGCTGTTCTTATCATGCATACTTTCCAAATGCTTTAAGACAAATATAAAAATAAGAACAGTGCTGTGGTTTAATGGCTATTTGCATACATACAGGCTATGTATGGTACTTTGAATATGCATATATATATTTTTAAGACAGTTAAAAACACAATTAAAGTACGTGGAGTTTAGCCAATTACTCTCACAAAGCGAGTCAGCAATTTTTACCCTCCACTATTAGTAAGAAGAGTTGGCAAAACCTATTCCTATCTTGCTTTGGTGTTTTCAGATCAAAACTTTACAGTGCAAACATTACCTGGTTTGTTTAAATAATAAAGGCAGGAGTTCTGACCTTAATCTGGGAAAACAACTTTTAGTCTGGTTTATTTTGTATTCCCCACCTTTATTGGAGATGCAGAAGATACCACACAACTTTATTCAGTTTGCAAGGCACTTGAATATGTTGCAGCTACATCTGCAAAGATGTTAAATATGTTGCTGAAATTAGTTAAATAGATGCTATAATATGAAAAATGGGAAAGTAAATAGAGGCACACAAGAAAAGCTGTGTTTTGAAACCATGTCACTTTTCTGCAAGAAATAAGCATTGAAAACACAACTTTAATTAAAGTCTTTATTTTCCAGCACATTTCTGTTTAAAGAGAGTAAACAGTAAGCAGTGTTTCCCACTTGGTGATAAAATTTACTCCTTCCTTGAAAAAAAAAAATTAAGACAATTTTTTTTTGCAGGGAACGTTCTCCCCCTGTATATAGCACTGGGTATAAACAGGAGCAGGATTTTTCCTGTTTTCAGAAGGTAGGTGGCATTTGGGCACCTGTCACCACATCTATGATCATATGCCCCTTTTCCTGATTCTCTTGTCTCATCTGAAGTTGCTCCAGTCCCTGTCTCACCCAGATATTCCTGTACAGAAGTGAACTTGACTGTTTCTCAGTTTTCTATGTCCTTGTTGAAGGAAGTTGCCCAGAGAAGCTGTGGATGCCCCATCCCTGGAGGTGTTCAAGGCCAGGCTGGATGAGGCTTTGAGCAACCTGGTCTAGTGGAGGGTGTCCTTGCCCATGGCAGGGGGGTTGGAACTTGATGATCTTTAAGGTCCCTTCCAACCCAAACCATTCTATGATTCTATTAAATGGATGCCTTTATTCCCTCTCTCTTCTTCCTCCCTCTGGACCTTCCCCTTTTATCTTCCAAACTATTCTGCAGCTTTCTTACTGTGCCAGTACTCTTCTCAGATTTGCAGTTTTCTCTCAGACACAAATCTCTCTGTTTATGTCAAAGTCTGGGAAAAAAGCATTAAAATCTTATTGAAAAAGTTGGAGGTGAATGTTTGAGAAGCATTGTTTTATTTTTCCTGGTGTTTATAAGGAAATGTGTCAGGTGGAGGCAGTCATGATTCTAGTGTACAGGGCAGCTTCCATCTCCAAAACATTTATTTTAGCCACACAGGAAAGGTGGCAGAGGGCTGGGAAAAGGGAATTAACGTTAGCCTTGTCTGGAAAATAGAGCTCTGGTTTGAAAAAAGAGAGGAAAAGGAAAAGAAAATATCAAGACTTTGTTCTTCATTGAGGCAAAACAGAAGCCTTTTGAATAAGTTCAAGGGAAAACATGCTTCTGGAAGAGCCAGTCACCAGTGTACTTCTCTGGGATGTGGAAGACTTCAGGTGTATGTTCTTACTCTTCCTCACTAGCTGCAGACACTTGAAACCCATATCCCAGTTGGACACTCTGTGGCTTCCGGCTTGCTTCTGGTACATGCTTCTCTTTGCCTCTGCATTTTGAATAAGAGTCTTGAACTGAGAATGGAAATTTCACTGAAACTAATGTGTTTCTATTTTCATTAAATTGTAATTTTCTGGCAAAAATAACAGTTTGAAAAATTGTTGTCAAGATCAACTGAGCATATATAGCTCTGAGAATAGAGGGGATACTAAAGAAAAATATTTGGGTTCAAACTGTGTTCTCAGCTTCAGTGGCAAAATTTGGGTGCAGCTGAGGGCAATGTGCCCTTTGATTTGCCAGGGAAGTAATGCATTTCTCCCAACAACTGAATTGAATATTGTGACCCTTTTAGTACACTGATGATTATACAACACTTTATTCTCCGTTATTTTCATCTCATCCATCATTCACATCTCAGATTTCTACAGTGATTCCACCAAGTCAGTTTACTGTATGATGCAAAATTAAAGTCAAGTTAATTTCGCGCTCTACCCACCTCAGTCTGATTAACGTAAATTAAATTTTGTGCTAATAAGACTGAGCGTGTGACCATAATTGGAAAGCCTTGAGTTCCTCTGACTGCAGGGAAAGTGCTGCTTTTCCCTGCATCGTGAAAACATTTGAATCATAACATCTGGGAAATTTGCAACAAACAATGGTATCAATTTGGGGCCTCCATATAAAGTTTATTCTGTTTCTCATCAGGGACCATGAATACATATCTGTATCAGATTGCAGCCGTTGGAACATTTGGCCCATCTGCCCACCAGAGAAAGACTAAAGGAGCAGTGACACACACCTAATAAGAGGGAACTGCTGAACATCTGTGTTTCTCCATTACATGGAAATCCTCTTGGGCTAATAACTGGATGCTGTACCTTAAATTCAGCCCTGAATTGGTCAGACAACTGGACTAGATGATCATTGTAGGTCCTTTCCAGCTGAAATTATTCTGTTCTGTTCTGTTCTGTTCTAAAGAACTGGACAATTATTTGAGCCTCTTACCAAAGTCTGAACAGGTTAAGTCAGTGGGAAGTGTTGCCAAGGTTGAGATCTTTCACCAGCCACTTGGAAAAAGAGGAAAACACTCTGGAAGTGCCAGCTGAAAGACTGGTTGGAAGTGAAAGGAAGGGAAGGGAAGGCAAAGCAAGGCTTTGATCTGAAAATAAAGCTTCAGAATGGTGAGGAAAGTCTTTGGTAAATGTGAGTTTGATTTTATAGACCCATTCCATTTAGATTTATATATTTCTTGTATTTGCTAAAGCAAAGAGTGATTGTTTTCCTCCACTCCAGCAATGCCCTCTTATTCCAACTATCAGCTGGTCCCAGAAGAAGAAAGTCATAAACCCAAAGTAAATCTACAGCAGGTAACATTTGGGAAAAGGATGACTCCAAATTCTGTGACTGGGAGAGCCTGCCATCAGTGAAGTCATGCACCTGTGTAAGACCAAAGTGAATTTGTAAGACCAAGGAAATGTGCCAGAGTACCTGGCACCACAGGTAATGCAGGAGCACACTGAGATTTAAATAATGCAGAAGCACATGAATCCTGTGTTGGAATACAGAGAAGCCAGAGTGTCAAACAGGATGCGAGTAGTTGTAAAGGTAATTTACCTGCATTATAATGGAGCATCTACATTTCCTGATATTCATGAATTTCCTGAATTCATGGAGATGTATATTGTCCATGGGCTACCTCCCTTAGCAGTAGGACCATCATGATTGCACAGTAAGTTTATTAAGTATGAAACAAGCCAGGAAACTCTTTAAAAAGCAATGTCTCTTGCAGCATACCATCCTAATGAAGAGTTTGAGAGTCAGAAATGTTACCACACACCAGAGAGCTGTTCAGCTGATGTTTTGAAGTCAAGCCCTGCTCTCTAACCCTGGGATCAATGGGAATTTGCTATGATCTTCCATGGAGGCAGGATCAAACACCTGACTGGGAGAACTGCAGCACCACTTTTATGTGTCTCTATCAGGTCTGAATTTAGTTTTAGCAATATAAAATGGGCTTCTCCTATTTGTCCTCTGTCTTTCTGACAAACAGCCTTATAAAGTAAACATTCACAAAGCAGGAAGAACAGATTGTACATGGCTATAACAACAACATGTTTTTGGTCTGAGTGCCCCATAATATATGAAAATAAGAGTACAAAAGAACTGTAAATAAGGCAAGGGTCTGAGCACAAGCCAGCCTACTTGTATGTCATTTCTGTTGCAAAATGAAGCAATGGGACCTGTTCTTGTGTAGCAAATAGCCCTAAATTTCTTCTCTTTCTGCTGCCGTGGGAGTATAATTTGGTTGGGGAGTATTGTCTGTAGGTGACATAATCTTGAAACAACAGCTTTAAAAATGGAGACAGGTAATATTCCCCATCAATTATATTCCACATCTGTAAAGCATATACAGATGTGGAATATAATTGCACTGTGGATAAATAGAGCAACCTTTGGCAGGGGCCTTCCTAAATATGTGTAGACAGGTTTCTCATTTACAGTTTTCTCATTGTTTTGTATAATGGGAGCAGATTGATCTCTAGCAGTGGATGGGGAAAGGTAGGATTTTAATGAGGTATGAGTGTGAAACAAATGAAGGGGGCTTGATCTCCCAGTACTGTGCAGTGTAACCTGCCTTTGTGGAAGTCATCTGTAAAACCTGATGTCTGAAGACATAACGTGCACCCAATGTGTCAACACTAATGGAGGCATCTTTTTTTTCTTTGTTTTACTGTAGGTATATAAAATATGCAAATGAAACACGTGCGTCCAGGTACCAAGGATGGAGTTGCAATACCATTAGTTGTGTATTGACATACATATGGTTATTTGTGATTTGGTTTTGGTGTCTGCTGAGCCCTTGCTTTAAGACTGACATTTGGCTGCAGCAGGATAAGGGCACAGGGAAATCTGCTCAAGAGCTAAAGATCTCACTTGAACTGTGGGAGACCCTCAGAGCACGGAGAGTTTTTTCTGGCACACAGGATAAAATAGGACCTCAAGCATGGTGCAATATCCTCCTATTGATCCCAGAGGCTGATGTTATTCAGCTGGTTGCTACAAGCCAGTGGTGCCATCCCAGAGCCTGCCAACTTGTGCCAAGTATGTGCTCTCTCCCACAGCTACACTGTGAGGAGAGAGGAAGGATCCAAGTCACACTGCGCTGCTCTTTTCCAAGTGCTCCCATCCTGACCTCACACTCTCCATGCTAAAGTTGGAGGATGAGGCAAGGTTAGACTTCAAACCACTTAGGCTGCAATATGTTTTTGAGTGGTTTGTTTGGCCTCAATAGATAAGTCACAAATTTTCTTGTCGTTGTGGCTGGCTCTTGCTATACTGTCAGCTTGAATGTTACTGAGGGGGTTTTTGAACTGGGGATGTGACTGGGCTTTTAACAGTCTGTGGCATAAGGGAATATGCATTAAGCTATGGAGAATATTTCATCACAAAGAAGCTTTTGAAAGAGTGCGTCATATACACCTGCCGAGAAGCATCTCAAATAATTGAGTTGATGACAGTGGAACGAATAAAGTGTCTGTGAGAGAGTGACACCACATCCAGCACACAGAGGACTAGCATTATAATTAATTAATGCTCATAGATGTTTCCTTAGCACAGATACTATGCTTTTCTGTTCTTTATCCTTTGGCAGGGGAATGCAGGGGAGGTGAAAATAAATAGTCAAATGCTCTGTCGTTTTTGTCGTGTCTTCCCTCTTTTTAATGCCTCACACAATTGGTGGTTTCAAGGTCACTTTATTTGCTGACATTTCTCTGTCACCAGCAGTACCAATTCTGTACTGAAATGAATCAAAATATGTTTACTGTAGCACCCCTTCTGTACCCCTTACCTCCTCCTCTTTCCTAACAGTATGCGGTGGGTCCCACCAAAGCTGTTCTATCACTCCCCTTCCTCAGATGAACAGGGGAGAAAAAATATAAAATGAAAAGCTTGTGGGTTGAGATAAGGACAGGGAGGGAAAAAAGGCTCGAGTTGGGGAAAAAAATAATTTAATTCATTACCAGTCAAATCAGAGAAGGTTAATAAGAGATAAAACCAAATCTTAAAAACCTTCCCCCCACTCCTCCCTTCTTCCTGGGCTCAAAAACTTCACTCCCAGTTTCTCTACCTCTTCCCCGCCAGTGGCACAGTGGGATCGGGAATGGGGGTTATGATCAGTTCATCACACGTTGTCTTTGCAGCTCCTTCCTTCTCGGGGGGAGGACTCACCACACTCTTCCCTTGCTCCAGTGTGGGGGTCCCACTCATGGGAGACAGTCATCCGTGAACTTCTCCATCGTCTTTCCCCTGGGGTGCAGTTCTTCACTAACTGCTCCAGCATGGGTCCGCTCCACATGGTGCAGTCCTTCAGGAAAAGACTGCACCAACAGAGGCTTCCTACAGGGTCACAGCCTCTTTCGGACATCCAACCTGCTCAGGCGTGGGCTCCTCCTTGGGCTTCAGGTGGAGATCTGTTCCAGCGCTGACCTCCATGGCTGCAGGGGCACAGCTGCCTCAGCATGGGCTGTACCACAGGCTGCACCACGGGCTGCACCAAGGGCTGCAGGGGAATCTCTGCTCTGGTGCCTGGAACACCTCCTTCCCCTCCTTCTTCACTGGCCTTGGTGCCTGAAGGGGTGTTTCTCTCACATCATCTCACTGGTCTCTCTCTGACTGAAGTTTTTCCCCCTTCTTAACTATGTTATCC
>NW_010136836.1:0-444 GCF_000699245.1 Pterocles gutturalis | reverse complement strand
AACTGTGTCTTCTGGCTTCCTCCAAAAGATGAAAAGAAAGTGTCCCCTCAGCTCTACTTTCAGGTAAGTTCAGAGTGAGCTCCAGGAGCCCCAGTGCCTCTGGGCTGCTCCCTGCCCACCCCTGCTGTGATATGAGCAGAGATCCAAGGCAGAACGAGATCTTGGCCTTGCTGTCCCACCTTCATCCCTTTGTCCCCTTCCTGTGGGGCTGTGGCCAAAGCTGCTATTTTTTTTCCCTGGGGCTCTCCAGGGCACCGCAAGGCAGGGTGGGTGTCCTCGCCTGGCTCTGGGGGTTCAGATCCATCTCCTGGGGGTGAGAGGGACAGCAGGAAACACCGCCACAACTCTGTCATCCTTGCAGATCACGATGGTAATGGACCACATGCTATGGACGTTGGTGTGCAGCTCTCCTGCATCCAGAGTCAGCGAGGAGCTGCAGGAGAT
>NW_010136835.1:11246-28855 GCF_000699245.1 Pterocles gutturalis | reverse complement strand
TGGGGTTGGCGCGGCCCCAGGCAGGGCCCTGCTTGGGTGGGGCAGTCCAGCCATCCAGCCTCCTGCCTGGCTTCTGCAAACCGACCTGCCATAGCCCAAGCCTCTGCCATAGCTCGCCCGAGGGCTACCTATATTTGAAGTCATCTAGTCCAAGCTCTCACTCAAATCAGACCTAATATTAATGTTAGATCCAGTTTCAATGTTATATCAGGATGCTCAGGATCATAGCTAGTCAATGGTTGAATGTCTGGGTAGCCTGTCCCAGTGCTTGACCACCTTATGGTGAAGTATTATAGAATCATAGAACCATTAAGGTTGGAAAAGACCTCAAGGATCATCAAGTCCAACCGTCAATCCACACCACCTAACTCTCATGTGAAGAATTTTTTTCCTTACTACCTAAGCAGAATTTCCTTTTGTTGCAGCTTCTGTTCATTGCTTCTTATCTTATTGTCTACAACCATGAGATGGTAACTACAACAATTTTAATGATGAAATTTTAAAGATTAAAAATCCAGATTTCTATCTACTCTCATTATTGAAGTTAATATGTAATGTCACAGCATGGAACCCAAAGTCAGTCTTCAGTGATGACAAAATAAGACATATTAAGTGTTTTTTGCGATGTCACCCAGTGTGTTTGCTAATACCTGGTAAATTAAGCCCCTCTGCTGGGGACAATCCATTAGAGTTTATGCAGTCAAGAAAGCCACAAACAGTAACAAGAGTTCAGAGATGCTGAATATTCAGAGGAGAGAAGATGAGAGCTCAGCATGTTCTAAAAATCAAATACATGTATGCCTAAATAAAGAGGTAGGCACCCTGCAAACACCTTGTTTGAACTTTTGGATGCTGTGTTTTCAAGTAAGTTGCCCTCCTGTTTTCTTAATAACATTTACAGGATGAGTGAAAGGGTGTCTGACTCATCTCAGTGTCTTGCTACTGAAAGATTATGCAGGAGAAAAAGGTCAATGTATTCATTTCTGAATCACAGCAGTCGAAAGGAAAAAAAAAAAACAACCCGTGATATTCGTGCTTTTCTGGATTTACATATGTCCTTAGGGAACGGACAGCTGTAGACTTGTCTGCTGCAATTGGCTACATTTACCTTTTAAAACACAGTTTGCTTAGAGGAAAAGGTCAAGGCAACTTGTATTAATTACAACTTGTATTAATTGCATACTTGAAGTTACACAGTAACCATTCAAAACCACCTGTCCATAGGAAAGGCTGAGGTTTGTAAAAATGAAACAGTATTTCAGGAAATCACAATTATAACAAATACCTTTTAAATTAATGCTGATGTGGCAGTAATGAGATATACTGTCAGTATTGCTACTACTTTTGGTTTGTTTAGCCTTCTCAGCACAGTTTATCTCAGAATCTCTAAGAGAGTAAGGTCATTAATCACTTAGACTTCACAGAGGCTCTTATAGTTTTCTTTTTTTTTTTGTTTAAATTCAGGTGGTTGAAAACTGCTGAAGGTTGAATTAGACGCAGAGCTAGAAAAATCAACTATAATCCTTCCTTTTTTGTTTCCCATGGGTCAGTAGTACATACTCTTGTGCCCAGTATTGGCACCCATTTTAATTTCTCTGAGTTCTAGCTGTCTTTTTAGTCTCTGTGGAGCAAGGGAGAGGATCCAGTCGGGCAGACACAGTCAGCAACAGTGAGGCAGAAATATGCAAACCAGATCACTGGGAAAAAAAAAAAAAAAAAAGACATTTTCATCTTATTTAAGTCACACTGTTTTTCATAATTGATATGAAACTTAAAACCAAACAACAATCTCTCCTTGAGGTGGGTGGTATCTTATTTTTGTTAAGAAGGTGTTTCTTCTAGACTCTAATGAAGAAAACAAGTAAAGGAAGATTACACATTAATGCTAGACACTAAACTAGGCTAAAAAAATATTCTCTCTAACATGGTTGCATTGATTTCTTCCTGTTTGTCCTTTACAACTGCACTAAAATTATTTTTCAACCTAGTTGTGTAAATATTTTTGCAGTACAGAAAGCTCTATATAGTTGGTTTTTGGCCAGGGAATGCTTAATGTCAAGACAAGAATCACTCCACCTTTTGGTTCAACAGCTAATCTGACTGTTAAATCTTATGTTTTATCCTAACTTGGAATTGTGGGATTGGCTGGGATATTTTCAGTAAGACGGTTTATCCTGGCAGTTCTGTCAACACAGAAGTAGATCACAAGCTCTGATGGAACACATCCTGAAGTCTTCCCTTCTCCTTTTTTTCCAATATAGGAAAATGCAACTTAAAAGATCCCTTGGACTTTTAACAGGAATACAATGTTTCAATAACTTCCTACTGAAGAAAGAGTTCTGTTGTTTATACATTCCTAGAGAATTTGATAATAGTGGCAACCCTGTCTCTACATAACTGAGATATTCTCAGCATGTCTCCTTTCAGCAATGAGTTTTTGTCATTTTGTCCCCTGGGGAAACTCCACCCTGGAATAGTGTAGCTCAGATTTTCTGCATATAAAGGAATTTACATCAGTGGGACTGATCTCTTCTTTAGTGATTGAAAAGCCAACCATTTATTTTAAATATAACATTTTGGTTTCTATTGTCGTGAGCAGTGAAAAGCTAGAGGCTCTACTGAATGATTTTTCTTACCTCTTGGTTGCCTCCAACAGTGAGAGCCTGGACAAGCAGTTAGTTTAGGAAAAACACCTAAATTTAGATTTCTCTAGCTGCAGGAACTGAGCCACATGTTAAAGCAGCCCTGGGTATTTTCTGATAAAAGATAGAAGAAATTTTTTTGTCTCTTAGTATGTCATATTGCAGAGTTTTGCTTTTTCCCCCCTCAAGATTTTTCCTTTGAAGAGACGTATAATTGAATTTAGGCTTCATAGACAAAGCCAGTGGCAGAGAAAAAGTGCAGTGTCTCTGTCTGTAGGATCAATGTATTATAGAGCAAATGCAATCTTGTTACTTATTTCTCCAGCTGAATTAGAGCAGCACACACTGCTGCAAATTGATAAGCCAATGGCAGACTACTAATTAAAAGCTGATAAATGGTGTTTGTTCTGTCCAGTTTGTCACATGGCCACTTTAATCCATCTAAAAATATCAAGTTACCAAGCCCTTGACAAGCTGTGTCTTTTTTCTTCATCTAACGTGCTATCTCTATGACCACTTGAGTAAGCATGAGGTGTTCTCCCATCCTGCATGGATGTGTTTCCACATGCAATTGGACTAAGCATTCATAAGAGAAGCAAGAAAACCAGAGAAAGCTAGCAAATGCCAGATTATCTCATTACAATAAATTAGGTGAAAAAAATGGTGTAGGCAAATCCTTCCTTTGCCCCAATGCTAGAAAATTTTTACACTGGTTGATGACTGTGAATAAGCCAGAATCTTTTCTTGTTTGTTTAGTTCCTTTATTTGGGTGGAAGAAAAAGGCAGTTCATCCTGTGGCATTGTACGGTGATTAAAATGGTCAAGTTGAGACAACAGCTTTACATCTAAATTACTATTTTATGAACCCTTACTCCTCTCCTCCTACCCTCATGACTCACTAATAAACTGGCATTCCTAGTATGAAAGGCATTCAAAGATAGTAAGAAGTGAAAAAGTCTAAACTCAAGGAATGGGTTAACATTTGTTAAGTAGTTTAATCTGTCATCTTCTTCTCATCATTCTGATATCACAGAATGATGCAACTGCAGGCCAAGGAGCAGACTCCAGCATCAGGGAAATCAAATTCTAGACAGAGGAATATTGTAATGCACTTAAGGATATTCTGCACAAAGATGAACTGAGGAGATGAGCAGGAGGCGTGAGTAACATGACCTAAATCTATAATGAAAGCCTGCACATCTACAATGCTAAAAGCTTTCAGTGAGTATGACATGAATTCTAAGGCAACTGGCTTACATCATCTCTCTGTATTGTTTTTGGGTAAGGCTTGATAAATTTCCATTAAATGGAAGAAAATTACTGCATCATCTTCCATCCCATCAATTAACAGATATAACAGAGCAGACTGCCAAACACAAAAAAGTTGAACAGAGTGTGCAGGTAAGTTTATAATGAAGAACATAAAGTGTGATTTGGGAGGGTTTTGAGATTAAAGTACGATCACTTTTGTGTTTATGTGATTTGTCTGGTTATGGACAGCACTAGGGGTCAGACACATAAGACATTAATTGACTTAAACACTTCTTTAATTTTATACCGGTTTACAACAGCTATAGATTATAGATTCAAGGCCAGGCTGGATGAGGCTTTGAGCAAACTGGGCTAGTGGGAGGTGTCCCTGCCCATGGCAGGGGGTTGGAACTCGATGATCTTTAAGGTCCCTTCCAACCCAAAACATTCTACGCTTCTACGATAATCAAGGAGAGAAGACCAAAGAGGCTTTTTCTCTCCCTCTTGTTAACATGGACCAGATAGTTTGTGTTGCTCACGTAATTTGAGATTGCTGGAGCAGTACAGTTTCTCTATCCATTATTTGACACAGGAGACTGCAACTTTTGCACTGGTTCGACTTCTCAGATAACTGAAAGGATGGATTTTAGTCTGCATTTGCATCAGGATTGACTGCAAGAATTGCATGTCTTTGCATCAGGCTTTTGGCTTCAAACTGAATGCCAACACTTCCACCTTGAGCCAGTTGCTTTAAAGTCTCAGTGAATAAGGAATGGAGTACATGTAGGTAATGGAAAAGGATTAGAGAAACACAATGAACTTTCTTGAAGCTGTGCTGGAATGAACACAAAAAATTTACAGAGCTGCAGATAAACCTGAAGAGTCAGATAAAGCTAGAAACAAACACAGAGAACAAGATTCAATTAGTGGTAATTTGGAGTAGAAACTAATCTTCAGTTGTTACCATTCAGCCAGCCGTGAGTGAATAGCAAGAATCCATTTAGCTTTTCTGAATTATTACCTGCAAAGTCAATAGGTGTTTATTATCCTAGCAGAGCAGGCTTGTTATCAGTCCCCTTTCTTAACTCCTAATGGAGCAAGCTGTTTATTTTGGATAATGTTGCACTTCACAGCACATTCCAAACCTTCATGCTGAGTTGCAGTTACACAGATAATTGTTCCCTTGTTCAACCAGGAGCTGAGTTTGTTTAGATGGGGTGAATGATCTCACACACAGCCTCAGAAATGAGAAGTCACTAGGTGACAGTCAGTTCTTTCTAGGACTTTACAGCTGACAAAGTAACAGGTAGTGAGGCTGAGTTTTTTTTTTTTTTTTGTTTGGTTTTTTTTTTTTTGTTAGTTTGTTTTTTTTTATTCTTGAAGAACAAAACATTATGCAATTTGAGAGAAGCTTGAGGATACTGGACATAAAGAGATAAGCTGTTCACCAAGGGAATTAATTAGTTGTCATACATTCCACTAATATTGCAAGGGATATGCAAGATAGCATGTTATCTTATACCAGGAGCTGCTGTTCCTCTTGTACCTCAGATAAGAGACAAGATCTTCTCATAGCTTATCCAGTTAGGTTCATCACTGATACATTTAGATTCAACTCTGCTTTACCAGCCTCACTTGCACACAGCCTGTGAACATCAGTTCCACAAAATTCAGAATTAAAGTGTTTGTAGATAGCATAACTGGGAGACAGAGCAGATTGTTACCCTCAAAGCATTACTGTCTAGTTGGACAAATGTGAGATTTAGAGAAATTATGTCTTGTAACGTGTGATCCAGCTGAAGATGCTGTTGCAAGGATCCTTGCAACAGAAACTCCTGTCACTGTCTGGACAGGGATTGACCACCCTGTTGGAAAGACTGGGTACCCCAAGTCAGCATTGACGTATGCCAAAAACCCTCTAATTTTTTTTTTCTTTTTTTAAAGCTGTTTCCACGAGTGTCTGTGAAATATCTGTACCTTCACAATGAGTCTTCACTCTGTATTTGCTGCACATGTGTAGATCTACTGGCTGGTGGGTCAACAGGAGATGCAGCTGGCTTCACAACAAGCCTACCGTGTACTGGTACTTCCTCTACTTCCCAGCCTGAGGTCAAAGATGTGAGCACAGGGTGTCCTATTTTAACACTTCTTTGAACTTTACAACAGGTTCAGCACAACTGAGTGAGATTTTTTATAAGTGTGTGTGCGTACTAGCTTACTTGGCATGCATTTTCACAAATACCTTCTTGCCAGTCATTTCTCATGGTGAAAACAGCTTCTGGGGGTTAAGTGAAATTTTCTACCATTAAAGAAACAGTGTTCTCATTTTCTGACAGACTCTACTCAAAAAGTCATGTTGATCATCTTTTGTCAAAGAAAGATGCATTTCTATTAGCAGTTATTTCAGCATTATAATATTTATATTATAATAAATGAAATGCAAGATCTAGTGGCAAACTCTCAAAGTATGATTTTTCATGGGGATATGGTGAAACTTCCCTTCAATTTAATTCTGACTGTAGTATCTGACTTGGCCATCAATCATCACATCAACTTAGTGATGTTTTTCCAAGACCTCATTCGTTGCCAGGGAAAGATAAGCTGCACACCTTAAGCATAAAAAAACCATTTTTCTGTGGCCTCTCCACAATAAAATGCATTCACAAATCACCTGGATTGCTGGTTATAACATGACAACTCATATTAGACTTCACCGCGTGAAAAAGAGACTGCTTTGGAAAAATGCTCTATCAAATCCCTGCTTCCTGAAATGTGTGTAACATCTACAGGGATTTCACTTCATGTTTAATGACTGTTATCTGCTGCTATCAAATGCCTTGTTTTGGACAGGTGGCTCTGAACTCCATATGCAGACGAATATCCACCTCATGCTGTTATGGAAGTACTGGCTACACATTGTGAAGGGAATAAAAATAAAGGAAAACTTATTGACTATGCAGTAACTGTGATTTTTTAGAGATAGTCTGTAGATGTGGATTCTTCAACTAACTTATATTGCAAGGACTTCTAGAGAAAAAAAACTGCAGAGCATTTGGTGTTGTTCTACCTTTCAGTTTTAAAGAAAGATTGGCAAAAGTGTGCAGGTACTCCTCGACATGAAAACCATGACATATATATACATACACTAGGAGTGACCTCTGTGTGTTTAAAGCACTTTTGCAAACTGTTGCCAACAAACTAAGCAAGCTTTTCTCCTAGCTCTGCTGTGAATCCAAAATTTCTTGCCCAAAGTAAAACTGTGTGTTCATTATGTAGCACTGAAATTTCCAGGTTATCAAAAAACTTGAAAAAATATCTTCAGAAAACCCTCTCGTGTTTTAAAAAGGAAAATCACTCTGGAAGTTATTAACATCTTACATTATTAATTACCTTTAAAAATGTATGTTTTCAAGTCTGCTTTTGAAAGCATTCAGGCATGTACATATTTTTTTCAGAAAGAAGAGTCTATGTAAGGCTCCAAGATTTCTAGCCTTGACCAGATGAAAAGCTGCTTAAGCAGTGACGCTGACAGCTAACAAGCTTTCAGCTGGAAAGTAAGCTGTAGAACGGTATTTGAAAATTTATGTTCTTCTAGCAACTTTGCCTTTGTTTGTACATAGCCACTGACACATTTGAGTGTATTTATCAGATGCTGCAGACAAGTAGAGAATAAACAGACTTGCAATATTTCTTTAAAAGAGCGTGCATAGGTATAAGCATAGAGCAACACCATAAACATGTCTCTTGCAGTCCTCCCTGCTGAGGATAATTCTTCAGAGACAATTCCATATTTAAGAGAAACCTCATAATTTCTTCCTCCTTCACTTCTTACTCTAAGAACTTGGCTAAATTTATGGGAGGGGACTTTTCTCTCTCTTTCTGAGACAAACACACAGGCTTATATTTGTAAGTCACATCTCCAGACTACACTGCACAAAGAGCTCCATCACTGCTCCTGTAGCATCACGACTTTTCTTACCGTACCGACTCCTGCCAGCCTCCCCTGTGCTGGTGACACTACAGGCCTTATTTCTTCTCTCCTAACACACCTGTAACTTTGAGAGTTTTCCTCCTTCACCATGATGACACGGACAACCTGATTTTCCTTCTGTTAGAAGGACTGCATGGGTGCCCCAGCAAGGTCTGTGTGGGCTGTGACTGGTCATTTGAGGCAGATGAAGGACTACCAGGGGGATTCTTTCAGAAGTAAAATACATATATTTTTATGTAATTATGGGAAACAGGCCAGAAATAGCCATCAAGTTTACTTTTCAGTGTGCTTTCTTAATTTCAAGCAGATCCTTGTGGACTGCTTCTACCCTTCTCCATTGTTGCAGCTGTTATTTTTCTTGAAAAATAAAATTAATCTGTTTTAAAATGTGGGGTTTTATTATGCATGAGAAACACAAACTCAGTGCAGCTTCTTAAACAAAGAATCAAAAAAATGGGAATATATAACCAGAGCATTAATAATTGTTTCCTCAGTATTTGCATATTCTACCCAAAGCAATGTACTATATTTACTTCTTGTAAATTCAAATTTTAAAGTGCTCATGAATATTTATTTACTTTTTCTATCTATTGTCACAATTTATTTAAGTTATTTTTTTTCTACCAACAGATAACTTGGCCTTTCATTTTGTATTATAACACTACCTAAAAACAAGCTAAAACATGTAGGCTTGTATGACATCAAAAAAGGAAGAGAAAACTCATGGAATTAAATGTAAAAAAAATAATTAAAAGGCTGGCAGGGGGTGGCATACAAAGATCAACCAGTTTGGAATGGTTAGGTTCCAGAGTTGTGCATTTCCTTGACACAAATAGTGCAAACTTGAGAAACTGAAAGAGTTGGCCCATGTACGGGAAGCTTGTCTGGTCTACTTGGAGCTACTGCCAGATTCTACTTCCTGAGAGCACTCAAAAGGCTTGGAAAGACAGAAAAATGGATTTCATGAGAGTTCAGTACTACTTACTTTGTTGGGTGGGGCACATTAACTCAACTGAACTCAACAGTTCCTACAGTATTTTATAAGTGTGCCCTATTTATGCAGTCACTTAATTAAAAGAATATAGCTATGCTGAAAGGAACTAGAAATAAGAGTGGAGATTTAGAGATGTCCATCTCTTTTCCTTTGGACAGCTAGGGAGAGGCTTTCCATGCTTCCATAGCTCTGACAACGCTTTCTCACCATGCTCTGCAAGCCCATGTCCCATCGTAAACCCAAGGATGTTTTCCCTGTTTTTAAAGTTGTTCTTCATTTGTGTGAAGTCACATGTAGATATGAAGCCAAGATGAAAAACTGTGGTTCTCTTGAGTCTGTTACAGTCCTTTTACAAGACCCCAGACTGTCTCTAGGCTTGCTAAAGGAAGCAACAACTTATGACCGCTACTATTAAGCTAAATAAGGAGTTTCCTACACTTATACCAGAAGAGTCAGCAACCAGCCATGCCAATTCTCTAAACAACTGGTTGTGTATTAAGGAAACCTCTCCTGAAGGTAGGGCACGACAGCTTCAGTAGGGAGCAATGGACATAGTGGTTGGCTTTGTTCTGCCTTTGGGATATGAGGTTCGTCAGGTGTCTGGTGTTTCTGTAGATATTGTAAGCCTGTGTCTACCTTTGTTACATACTCTAGTATGGTATCTCTATAATAGACAAACAGGAGTAAAGAAAAGGTATAAATAAAGGAGACAGTGAGGTGACAAAGAGAGACTGTACACAGCTTTACGGCTATCTAAAATTGATATGAAATAAAATAATTATTCTTAAAATGGGGCATGTCCCTTTGGTGGAAGAAAATTTGGAGAGAGTAGATATTCAATCCAAGCAAAGGGAGGAAAATGTAAGAATCTTTTTCCCTTTCCCATCCCCCTGCACATCTTTATCCTTCTCCCCCCTTCTCCTCTTCCCCTGGGAAATGAGCTGTCTTTTCAGTCAGCCACATGAAGTGTAACACTGACTGTGAGCTAAGAGAAGCAGGAAAATGGAAAGAGAAGAAGTGAAGGAAAGAAGGCCTGAGATTTGGGATGAGGCATTGATTGACTTCTAGAGCTCCTTATTTCTTACCCTTATCTATAATTAAGGTGAGTAGCTCATAGACCTGTACTACACCACAGTCTATGTTTAGTCAAGTGAATCCTTTCAGGCTGGTTGTTGAACAGAAAGATGGAACAAAAGATTCAGATAAGTGTTAGGAGTCTGAACACAGCTTGAAGGAGCCCGAGTGGTCAGTTATCATTTGTGATCCTTATTTCCTATTCAGAAACCACTAAGGTAAAAAAATGAATTTTAAAAAAATCTATCTTACACACATAACTCAAATGTGAGTTGCTTTTAGGTGTAGTTCTCCTTTGGTCTGGTTCAAATTTCTGGGTTAGAAAGTTGTCTAAGTGATCTAACAGTAGATCAGTTCCATCTCATTCCAAGTGCTATCTGTATCAATAGGAGCATCCACAAAAGGACATAAAAATTAATGACCATGATCTTTAAAATCCTATTCAGCTACAACCTCAGAACTTGAAACACCTTAGATTTTTATTCAAATCTTTTTTTAGTGTTTGATTCAGAGAATATTCAGAGCTCTTGACTATGTCAGAGAAGAAGGTAGAAGAGGTGAAACCATGCCTTAAGCAGTAGCCTCAGCCATGCATATCAGTTAACATTTAGCACATTACCTAGCCCAACGTTGGCCTGTTCCAATTAGCACTCTTATGGACAATCCTCAACATGATTCAGGGACTAGAGTGAGACAGACTCCTTTTCCAGTAAGCAGTATGGGTGACATTGTACCATATTTGTCTTGTTTTCTCCAAAAGCATTTCAGTCTCCTTTGCACATTCTGAGCAGGTTTCTTTAGATAAGTCACTTACTGAAACAAAGAAAGTTTTTGCCTGAAAAAATGTTCAAAGGTAATACATACTCTAGGTGAAGGTGAAGCTCAGGAAGTCCCCAAACACCTTGTGAAGTTATAGTTCAGGATACAGCATCCAAGAGGCAACCAGCAGATAGTTTTTAATGTTAAGCTACCTATTTGTGTATGATTCTCATTGTTCTTAATTAAAAAATAACATTCATTTCATTTGTTGATTTTTTCTGTTCTCAGACACCCTTTGCTTAATTTTTGAGTCTCCTGCATTAGTGGTTAATTCTTGTTTTCCAAGCTGCTGACATCTGGATTTATCTGATCAGCTGTCTGACAAATTTTGAATTCTTCATCTGCGGATTTAACTGGTCATCCTGATTAAGAAATTTTCATTTTGTGGGCTGGACAAGCCACTTCCTCTCTGTCACTTTATTAAAACAACGTCACCAGCCTTATCAAGAATCTCGATGATACCATTTGGAGGACGTTTTCTTTTACACTTCTTGTTTTAACAAGGAATGTATTATTCCTTTGTCCAACTCAAATTGCCAGGCAATAGTTGCCACACAATACAGCATTCAAGCATTAAAAAAAAATAAGAAAAACCCTACACCTCCTTACTGATTGACCGATTGATCACACAGAAGGCATAGCACAAGGCTCAGTGTTTGAGCATGATCAAAGAGTACACAGTTGGGCATTCAGGCCAATCAGGCTAACAAAGTAAATATTTGAGCACAATAAAAGTGCCTTTTATGCAGGTGCAACAAATAATAATAACGAGGTGAATAAAATAAATTGCATGATGATAGCTGCTGAATGCTTAGAAATACACGTAGCTGTCTAGTGTACAAAAAGGGTCATATTCACAATGAATAGCAATACAATATGCAGCACAACACTTAAACTAGATGAAGCAATGCTATTACCTAGTTCCTGCCTTTAACAGGTGGAGGCACCTAATGACTTCCAGCAAACAGAATCATGGTACTTATTAATGCCCTTTAGTCACATTTTGGACAGAAGGCACTATTTCTCACTAGGACAAGTATTTAATGTGCATGGAAAATAGTGAAGTCGGTATATATCATCATAAAAGGACTCCTAAATGCTAGCAATTCGTTTTCTGAAGTAATAATGCCAACACTTTTTTCTTAAGTAATAGTCAGTCCTTTGGTTTTCTTCAGTCTGTCTCTCATTTTGCTACGTGTTATAGATAGCGTACATTTAGATATACTATTTAAAGTTATATTTGAACTTTTGAATGTTCAGTTGGCTGCACAAACTTATTTATCCTGAATGTTTGAAAAAATGACTGCATTTTGAGCCTGCCAAAACCCCCAGTTCTAGTAAATCAATAGCCTAGCCTCCACACAGAAGCTTTCCAGACATAGCACTTGAGAGTTATAAGGAAGGTAGGAATGTCAAGGGCCTCTTCAGTCCAATCTATTCTGCTGTTTCATCTGCATCTTTAAATCTTGTTCAGACTCCTGGTTCATTATTATTAATATCATGACTTGCAACACTTCATAACTCCTCTGTGTTTCATTGAATATTGATCTCAAAATTGTGCTCAGGTAATTTGTGATTTTTGCTCACACATCACCGATATGTGACCGATTGTTCAGGGCTCCTGTCCAGATATTAATAGATCCTGATAGCATTTGTATTTCTAAAAGGGACTTACTATGTGGTACTTCTTCACACAACAAGAATACCCTAGAAGCTGGAAAACAAAAGCTCAGGTGAAGACATCAGCATCACAAGACTAAAGCAAGACTCAAGAACCTGTTCCTTCAGTGTACCTTGAGTAGAGTTGTAAGCACAGGGATGTTTTGAGGAGGCAAATGTGGAGTTAAGTGTCTTAACACAAACGCCAGACACCTTGACTTGATGTCATACTTTTGTGTGTGTTGCCCTAGTTGTCTATTCTTTACGTCATTCCAGTCTGAAACTCCTCAGTATAAGGAACACGGCAGAGAATAGAGAATAACTCGTATAACCTAGAGTAGGGCTGTAGACCATGGAAAAGCCATTCTTACCCATGTCTTTCGAAATTAGGAATGAGGTCATTTCATATATCTATTTACTTTATTTCCCAAATCCAATAACTTAGTGTGAAGGGCTTCAAAGCACAAGATATATGTGTCTGGGTCACAGAACTAATCATGTCAACTGGAAAATAGCTGTAACTGCATCATTACCACTTAATGTGTTGGGTAACTCTGAATGTACCTGAAAGATAATAAAGGGGTGTCAGTATTATTCGTATCTTTTAATTGCTTCCATTAGTATTTTTTTTTTTTTTTAATCCTGCGGGCAAAATAGTATCACTTCACTGATTATACAGTGGATACAGGAGAAATAATAATACAGAACCAAATATACTTTTAACCACCCGTTGCCATCTTATAGCTATAAGCAACAGCATAACCTGGCAATAAAACCTATTTACTGTTAAAATTAAAATTGCTTTTAACAGTTTTATAGCATGCAAACAATTAAAATAATTATATCAGGCAGCAGCTGTTCTTTCACACTTGCGGAAAAGAAAGAAGAGGAAAAGACTGAAGGAGAAGTTAATGTGAGGTAAATTTTTCCTCCAATACATGAGATGAGAATGCCAAGAAACGGATAGGTTCTCTACAAGAGGCTAATAATGGAGCTAAATAATTGAATCAGTTTTGTAATGTACGTATTTTTATTCTAGGCAAATAAGTCCTATGGTACCACCAAGAATATGGCTTCCTGGGATCAAGTTATTAAATAAAATGACCTCTAGGTTCTCAGCTATGATGATACCAGGCAACCAGTGTCCTACCTCTTGAGTCCAGTTCTTTGCTTTATTCAGTGTATTATGTTATTACTGTTCTCATAACACGAAATAGATTCCTAAGAACTGCAGCATTGGGCACAGGATCAGACAAAAGCCCCATTTCTCCCAGCATCCTGTCTGCCAGTGACCACAACAAAACACTGACAGGAATGGGATAAACTTCAGCAACGTGAAACAACTACGTTGCTATAACAAAGATACAGGTCATACTGGCTTGTTCAAGCAGCCTTTTCCCACTGAAGGACAAATATGGACATTTATCCATACTGAGGTAATCCAACCCAAGCAGAATGAGCAGGATACTAGGGAAATGAAATATTGCAACTCTACACTTCTCAGATGAATGCAAAATGATTTTATCCACTACTTGAAAACATGCAAGTTAATAAACACAGGTGACAAATATCATTAGAGTAAGAGTGACAGTGCAATTCTGGATCCTTCCAGACTACCTTTTTTTTTTTTTTCTTTCCCCTAAACACCTAGGAAGAAATCCAGAAAGACTAAGAACACTGGCTAAACTTGAGTTGAGCCCTTAACACATTTAACTCATTATCTAGATGATCTTTAAGGTCCTTTCCAACCCTAACCATTCCATGATTCTATGATTCATAGAAGAAATTTTTTTTCCTGTGAGGGTGGTGAGGCAGTGGCCCAGGTTGCCCAGAGAAGCTGTGGATGTCCCATCCCTGGAGGGGTTCAAGGTCAGGCTGGATGAGGCTTTGAGCAACCTGGGCTAGTGGGAGGTGTCCCTGCCCATGGCAGGGGGGTTGGAACTCAATGATATTTAAGGTGCTTTCCAACCCAAAGCATTCTGTGATTTAAAAAACCATTTACTGTCATTTGCCTTGCTTGTATAAGCAGATCTGCTGAAAGTTGGTGGCTGAAAAGTTACTTGAGTCTTTCAGTCCCAACCCTGGTGCAGAGTTTCAGTATTTTACCTGAGAGAGTTTGTGTTGTGAAATAGCATTAGTGCTATCTTCTGAAGTTACTGAAAGTCCATATGCTGGTTTTCTACTTTTTTACTCTGATTTATTCTGAAGAGATTAGGGGCTGCAGACAAGTTATGTCCCTGCAGTAGAGAGTTACATCCACTTTGGATCTCAGCACAGTTGTTGCTACAAGTCCCCAGTTGCTATTGGAGTCTCCCAGTTTAATGCACAGTGAAAGGAGAAATTCCCATCCCTGTGCACGTGCGATGGGAATGGATTGAGAGATGTTGCTCAGGAAAGCTGTAAATGAGTTAGTGTGACTCAAAGCTGTAGCAAGCAACCAATTTCTTCTGCTATCAGTCAACTATCTTTGAGACAATACTTTGGATATTGCTCTGGGAAACTGGGCAAAAGCGGTCTCCTCAGGAAGGTATAATTTGGTCGGGTTTACTGGTGTAACGTTCTATTACTAATGCTGATTCAGTGCACTCTGGTTTTATTGATTATCCATGATAAGAGAGACTGAAATTTAGGATAATTTTTAATTTGAGTCTGTATAAAATAACCTTTTTGTTTTCAGCTGAGGCTCACCCCAAGCATTATTTGCATTAACATGTCCACTCAGTCTGTCCTGACTGTAGACCTGTTAAACACAACCAGATGCATATTTCTTTGTCCTTTTCTTAAACTGATTATATGCACCTGCCTCTATCTTAAAATTAATTCCTATATCTTAGGGTTTTTTTTTCTTACACACAGTAGGATGAAACAGCCTGAAATATATGAAATAAATGTTTGGCCATAAAATGTAATAATCCGTTACCAAACACTCTCATTTTTCATTTTATTACCATGTTCAAATAATTATCAACTTTTTTGCTAACCTGAACAAACAGATCTTCATTGAATTATTGTATTTCCTTTTTATTATGATTACAATAATGAAGAAGTGTAAATCATCTTCTTTGTATTGTATTTGCACTAGATATTGTATTTTCAGAAGATCAAAGATGCAACTCGAAATCCCATTTTTTTTGCCTCTATTTTATGAATTATTGTACTTATCAGCATGGAACTTCAGTTATAAGTACCAGACCCTACAGTTGTTCCGTGTTAATTAGGTGTGTGACCAACAGAAGAAGACTGTAATAAATGTATGCTTCTTTCAGAGACAATCTGAGAAGTGTGGACACTTGTTTAAGGACCTCAAACCTAAAACCTGTACGCACAGTGATACCTCCCAGTATACACATACATATTTTAACGATTAAACAGAAACAAACCTTGCATTAGACCCTAACAAAGTACCCACAACGACAAGATCTTTTTGGTATAGCAGGTCATAAGGTCCTTATATATAGAGAAGTATGGGCTCATTAAGAGGAAAGGAGATTACCACTACACAAAACTTAAAAATTAAGAACTTTCCTAAGAACTGGGAGTTAAATGAAAATGTCACCAGAGTCTCCGCTGCAGGTAGCTACATAGATGCATACCACTCACAAAGTAGAAAGGGGGTCCTTCACAAAGTACACCTGCCCAACTACTACCACCGAAGGAGACCAACCAACACCTGAGAAAACAGGAACACCTGTTCAAGTACATGTTACAACCCCTTCAGCCTTTATCACTACTAGGGGATAAAAGAGTTTCACACAGATCTTAATTATTTTTCAACTGTATCACCTCCAGCTAAGTGCTCCACAAGAAAAAGTAGTAGAGGAGTGTGTTGGGTTTTCATGGCAAGATTTTGGTAGCAGGGAGGCTATAATGGTGGCTTCTATGAGAAGATGCCAGAAGCTTCCCCTGTGTCTGATAAAGCCAATGTCAGCTGGCTCCAAGTCGGACCTGCCACTGGCCAAGGCTGAGCCCAGTAATGGTGGCAGCACCTCTGGGATAACATATTTAAGAAGGGGAAAACATTACTGTGCAACAGCAACTGCCAACAGAGAGAGGAGTGAGAATGTGTGAAAGAAACAGTTCTGTAGACAATAATGTAAGTGGACAAGGAGGGGAGGAGGTGCTCCAGGCACCAGAGCAGAGATCCCCCTGCAGTCCCTGGTGAAGATCATAGTGAGGCAGCTGTGTCCCTGCAGCCCTTGGAGGTCCACAGTGGAACAGATACTCAGTCTGCAGCCTGTGGAGGACCCCACACCAGAGCAGGTAGATATACCCTGAAGGAAGCTACAACCCCATGGAAAGCCCACACTGGAGCAGGCTCCTGGCAGGACTTGTGACTCTGCAGGGGACCCGTACTAGAGAAATCTGCTCCTGAAGGACTGTATCCTGTGGGAAGGACCCACGCCAGAGCAGCTAGTGGAGAACTGCGGACCGTGGGAAGGACTCATGTTGGAGAAGTTTGTGGAGGACTGTCCCGTGCGGGTGGGTCCTCAAGCTGGAGCAGGGGAAGAGTGTGAGAAAGAAGGAGAGGCAGAGATGTGTGATGACCTGACCCCAACTCCCATTCCCCCCTATGCCACTCTGGGGGGATGAGTTAGTGAAGTTGAGCCTGGGAAGAAGGGAGAGGTGGGAGGAAGGTGTTTGGTTTGATTTCTCATTACCCTACTCTGATTTGATTAAAATTGGACAAATGAATTTCGCTGAGTCTGTTTTGCGCATGATGGTGATTGGTGTGTGATCTCTCCTTGTCCTTATCTCAGTATCTCAGAGCCTTTCATCGTATTTTCTCACCTTCGTCCAGCTCAGGAGGGAGAGCGATAGAGGAGCTTGGTGGGCACTTGGCAGCCAGCCAAGGTCAACCCACCACAAGATATAATTTCAATTGGTTTTATTAGTCTTACTCAGATGCTAGAACTCAGAACACAGCAAATAACATTTGAAAGACCTAGGGCATTATCTAAACATATTAGCCCTACAAACACTCTACTTTCTTTGAGTAAAGTAACTAGATCACTAAATTAAATTAGGTTAATGTTATTTGAAAAAGTTTGGTCAGTAGCCTTATCTACGTCTCCTACCAAAAGTCTTAATTATGACTTCAGATTAGTGTCCCTTTAAGCTCAACCTTGAAATTCCCACAGGCTTTACTCTGATGACTCTGGTTCTCTTACTAGGCTTTATT
>NW_010136835.1:0-11227 GCF_000699245.1 Pterocles gutturalis | reverse complement strand
AAGGAGTGTTTCCTACAGCTGCTGCAAAACACCTGTCAGGTGTTGGCAGCTGCAATTTGTTTGATGCTGGTACAGGGTAAAAATTCAAGTCACTAATTGTTTTTGCTGTTTCTTTTTCTTTGCGAGAAAGTCTGATCAGTATTTCTGCTTCGGTATTTCTGGTTCTATGTCTTTAGGGACTTGGGTCTCCTACTGAGCCCTACCTACTCCTGGTAGGTGATATTGGGATCCACTTAAGGAGGAGGGGGTTTCTACTGTTGAACTTTTGGTAGCTATCTTTGAGCTGTTGTCTGTGAGAGCAGATTTTCTGTGATAGTGGGTTTAACACTAATGAAACAACAAAACTACATAGTGGTTTTTTGTTGTTTTTCTGAGTTTTTGGGGTTTTTTCTGTTGTGCTGTTGGGGGTTTTTTTACAGTTATTCATCTCTCAAATAATTGTTGAAAGGTACTAAAAGAAATTAAGCCACTGAGATTATAAAGAAATTTTAAAAGACTGAGGATTTATTAGAACATCATAATTAGGTTCAGTATGTCTTTCAAACCCACTAAATTACCTGTCTCTTTCAACTAGCCCTTTCTCTGCTCTAAAAAAAATGAGAAAGATGCTTGGTTCTTTTTATCTTCTTTGCTTTATAATCCATTCCTGACAGGAATCGTAAAATCACTGAGCTGATAACAGCAGCAGAGTAATGCTTGCACATCACTCAAAATTAATGCTCATACCACTTTAATACAATTAATTACTTATCACTTTGCTAGAGTACTAATTAGAGGTTTTCTATCAAAATGTGTCAAACTTGAAAAAAATAAAGGAAGTGAAGGAAGCTATTCTACTGTCCCTTGAGATTAAAATATGGTCCCATGGAAGGAAATAGGAGTGCTGTCATTTTTGTCTATTAGGACTCCGTTTTGAATTTGAATGTGACCTTTCTGTATTCAAAATAAAATGGATATTTACTTCAAGTACAACAGCCTTTAGGAATGTAAACAATTTATTAGTCATGCACAGGAAAAGGCTTACAGACTGCAAAGGAGCTTTACAGAGAAAAGACAAAAACTTACATTATTATAACATTATTTGAAGGCCTTACCCTCTTCTCTTCTAAAAACTGTTATTAAATGTCCTTTAATACCAGGGTCTTTAGAAGAAGGGTTACTGCATATTGCCTTCTCTCAGATGAGTAACGAGGGTTCCTTAGACTTTTTTTGTATTTCTAATTTCAACCTTAATAAGTGTCAAGAATTTTCAGTGTCAATTTCTTGACCACTCCTATCCCTTCTTTCTAACAGAAAACTGTCTATGAGCTGTCATTCATTAAATTAATTCCAGATATTTCTAGACTTCTCTTAATCTACTAATTAACAACCTTACATTTAAACCATTGTATACATTTGAAAGATTTTAAAAAATGGTTAACTGAGAGCTCTGAAATAATGTGAGACCAGATTCAACTAAGGATGAGTCTTTTTTTCTGGACATTTGAGAATTACTTGTCTAGATGCCATTATGTTTAGTCCTGAAAAAAGATCTGAATTCTACACTACTGGCTTGGTGTTTTTTTTTTGTTTGTTTGTTTTGGTTTTTTTTCCCTGTAGCCTGTTCACCTTTTTCTTGGTAGATTGAATTTTAGAGGTGAAAATCTCTCTCTGAGTTGTATTTGCATATTAATATAAGTTGAGAAACACTAGTCTGTTAGCTGTCAGTTTTGGTCCATTAAGCCATGTTATGCCTCATCTGATGTAGGTAGATTAATGCTTCATACATTATTGAAAAGTTAATATTTTATTGTAAGAAAAAAAAAAAATAGAAGCTTTTTTCCCTGACCTAGCATACTTTCCATACTTTCTAAATATTTTTTCATTTTTTTTCTTTTTTTTTTTTTTTAATCAACTGACTAGTTTTAATGTGTTGGATTTGAAAGTTTGACACCGGAAAACCGTCAGAATCTGCATCAGAAGGCCCCCTGAGGGAAGCATATGTTTCAACACACTTTAAGATCCAAAAGTTTAACCAAAAAATGTTTTCATAATTTCTTAACATTCTGTGTTCCGAAAGTGAAAAACTGAAATAACTGATAATTGTCATGAATGCTTCAAAACTTCCCGCATTTTTCTAGAAGCCATCCTCCTTCCAGAATACAAAGAAGGATTTTGACAATCGCAATGACTAAAACACAGCCTTTATTTTCACAATATTGGCCATTGATTTTTTTGTGACTCTTATTTAAGCTGTCAGCTATTTCTTATTTCATACGAAATATAATGCAAAGGTTATAGATGTGATATATTAAATAAAAAATCTCCTGACATATGTATGTCATTAAATTAAAATTTGGCACTTTGGCATTTGTAAATCATCTCAGTTCTAATGTAAATACAGATAACTCATTTGTGGAAGGTCTGTTGGATTATCACAACCATTACTCTTTATAGTTATCAGCCCATAACACAAAATGTTTATGGTGTCAGATCTTTCAATCTGAGTTGTGAGTTCTGCAGTTCCAGCAGTTGTGAAGCAGTTGATGACTTGCTGAATTAGTTTCGGTATGGTTTAGGTATGTTGGGCCAAATAGCTTTACTTAACCATGGGCTGATTTTTTTCTGTCTTTTCAACTGATCTATTTGTATCTTCTAAAAATAGTTAGATATTGCCTGTCTTCAACCTACTGAAGCTACATTCTCAATTATATCTAATTTAAAAGTAACAAATCCTCACTACATTATGAGATTAAGACTTCCTGATTTATCACCTAAATTAGAATTAATTAAAAATCCAAGCTCCACCCTCCTGAGAAGCATATATCTTGTTTTTTCCTTCATCTTATTAACTATATTTTGTCCAACAAAATATCTGTCTACTAGGAAGTTAAGCATGTATGTGTAATTGGATATTTAGTGGAAGGTAGGAAGGTGTTCCTGCCCATGACAGGGGAGTTGGAACTTGATGATCTTTAAGGTCCCTTCCAACCCAAATCATTCTATGATTCTATGATATGTAATGGGATAGTGCAGAGGAAAAGGAACTAGACTCTTCTCAGAAAGAAAAAGGACAGTTCCAGTTAGATATAAACCAAAAAAATTACCATGAGGGTGGTTAAATCCAGCAGGGACTCAGAGAGGCTGTGGCATTTCTGACCTTGAAGATGTCCAAAACTTGACCAGACAAAGGCCGGAGCAGTCCACTGTAATTGGACCCACGCTGGGCAGCAGGTTGGAAGAGTTGACCTCTGGAGGTCCTTCCAGCCTGGAGGACTGAGCGATGTTGTGGGAAGTTTCTGTACCAGTGACTGTAATACGCTGAGAGGGCATGACATAGAAATGATCACTCTAGAACTGTCATGTTCATACACTTGTTAACAATGTTTTTCCTACTAGCTAGTTAAATGAAGATTATTTTTGCCTAACCCTTCCTGTCTTTACCAATTTCTCTTGTATTACCTTTGATCTAGAAGAGTCCCCATATATGCCTGTGTTTTTTCCTTTGCCTTTCATTTCTATGAAAAGAGTATAAAGCCTGACATATACTTAAAAGGAAGCTGGTGAAGAACAAGGACTTATAACTTAGGTTTAAAGCCATATTGCAAACAACTAAATGGAGTGATGGACCGATTTTGTGTCAAAACCAAGAAACTACAGTGACTTTCATTACCTTTTCTCTGAGCTTCTGTTTTACTGTATATAAATAAGTTTAAATCTGTGACACTTAATATCAATTTTGTAAACTCCTTTATTTATTCTGTACAATATGAATACAAAGGGATGCACTCTAGTAGCTCAAGGGATTTCAAAGTCATGCTTGACTTAACAAAGGAACTTTTTTTCTTATTCTCATTTGTTTATCTGAAGTCTTCCTGTGGCAGTCAATGCAGGCACAGCTATGGAAAAAATGTATATATATATTCCCCCTAAATTGATTCAGTCCATTATCTTTCAGAACTGCAAAAGCAGTTAAATGCTAAACTGCAGACACCAGATGAAAAACAGGGAGAGGAATTATATTAAGTGTAAAATGCAAATGCTAAGAAAAACACCTTAAATACGTGACTATTCCTATGCCTCTTAAACTGTTACAAAGAGATACAAAAAATCATGGGACAGGAAGAAAATCTTGGGAGATATCTATCTCTAATTCCATGGACGCAGCCCCATTCCAAGATAGTAATGGTCCATGGTCTTAAATGTTTTTATAAAAGCATTTCATCTTCTAGTTCTAATAAAAATTCATAAGTAGTATCTAGAACACGAAACAGAACTTAAAACTCTGAGTCTTTAAAAAATGCTGATTAAGTATCCTGGACTCTGGTTATTTTAGGTCTCTTGTATGCAACTAGAAGTGAGGATTCCCTGTCACCCTCCAGCTAGAAGTAATGACAGATTTGTAAGGATTTTGTTTTATTTTCCTGTTTTGGCTTTAAAGTTCACAGTATGTAATTATTTACAGTATTAATGTATATTTTCCTCATTTGTGCTTGTACTCATATTTCTACCTTTCCCTATGCTTTTATTGGATATCAGCAGGTCTCATTAAAAATGACAGGAGATTAATAGGGTGAGATAGTGTTATATTCCATCGCTACCTAGGGAAAACATGCATTGATTTCAGTTTCCTTGTTTTTTCCAGATGCTATTATAATTACAAAGGCTGTTCACAGAACCCATTGGTTTTTAATAAACTGCTCCAACTTTTGCAGCTAATTGCTCCAGAGGCATAGACATTCACTAAGGTATCTAACGACTTAGGTTGAGAGTAAAATATTATAGGCCAGTGCATGATTTTCTACTACAATCAGTGGGTATTAGGAATCTGAACGCTTTTATAAATCAGATGTTCTTTGGCCACATAGGATAATAACTCCTAATTTTGTGCACTGATGTAGTGAAAATTGCTACATGGCGAATGTTGATTAAGCAAAAGAAAAAGTTGTGAAATTATGACTCTGGGCCACTAGCTCGTGGACCCTCATCAAGTCTGTTAGTTAGACAGGCATCACATTTGGGGGAAGGGACATGCAATGACACATGACAGTCCTTGGACCTCTTGTCCTTTTGGTAGGTGGTCAGAATCATGCATTTCTTCCACACCTGCCATCAGTGTGTTCCTTCGCACGGTTTTCTCAGAAAGTTTCATTGAGTGGTAGGTGAGCTCATAATCACTGTAGTCTGCAGATTGTATTTTGCTAGACCAGGAAGTATGTAAACAGTAAGACAGGGTTGGGTCAGTCTGTCTTTTCAGACAATAAGAATGATTTAACGAAGGAACCCTAATCAGGAGCTGCAGGAACTGCTGTGCTTGAAGTGGACTTCCTGTAGCATGTGTGCTTTGTTAAGTTTGTTCGTCACAAGTCCTAAGACTGCTAGATTAAAGCGTCCTTGGGATGAACTATCTCATTACAACGTGAAAACCGCACCTCCAGGTGTCTGGAGGACCCTCTTGAATTAAGACCCTCACTCACCAAGCATGCATAGTAAATTTAAGGAACACTCTATCTTTAAATCAAAGGGAGAAAGGAACTAACCAACTGCAGTTGAGACGAGTTAAAACATATCCAATTATAGTTAGAAGAATGCGGCAAAGTAAATGGAGCTAACATTTTGAACTGCAGAAATATACAATGTGGCTGTAACAGGGCACGCTAGCTTTTTGGAGCTACCACCAGCACCCTATCATGTGCAAAATAGCAAATAACTACAAAATCTCAACTGTCTGCTGATTGGTTTGGATTTTGTATTTCTTTTTGTATTTTTGCTTTCAAACAAGTACGTCCATATGGATGGTGGTTTTTGCAGGGCAGCGGGGAGCGCTTGGATACATCCATTTCCACTGTGACTGGTTGCAGTGAGGAACAAGCAAAGTTAATCTTCTAATAGTGGGGTCCTCTGTCAAAAATGGAGACTAATAGAGAAAAATCAGAACCTTCAACAAGTGTTGTTTAGAAGGCTATGGACCAACACTACAGGGAACAGAGGAGATCTTCTGGACTCTAGCCTCTTTGGAGGGGAGAAAAACTTCTTCCAGGAACAGAAAACAGTAGAGAAAACACTGTGGTGTCGAAAAATGGGAGACCCTTGGGATGTGGGTATTACTTGTGGGTAAGCAGGATTCCCTGCTTTGTTTTCTTGCTCCTTTGAGTGGAAAGTGTATCAGGAAGCAGCAAGAGGTTTAAGTGCTTTTGGTGGTTTGTGGATGGTGGTTCTACCAAATTAGGGTAACACTGTGTCATTAACTGGAAACCTGCTCTATGATGTGTGCAGAAACAGAAAATGGGGGAGCAGTCTGGGAAAGTTTACTAGAATGGTTGTACAATTCATATGGTTGCCGTCTTGGTTACCACCAACTGTTGGGGTACTCACACATAAATTTGGTAACAACCAGCCAGCTGGACTGGCAGCTTTCAACTCCATGTTCAAGCAGGTTAGCCCCTTCATTCCTCTGTCAACAGCCCTGTCTCCATTCCCATCTGTGTGCCAGAGGGAGGCAGAGATCACCAATACATCCTCCTCCAACCCTACCTCTTCTCAAACCACTGTTCTTTTTTTAAGCAACAGGATAAAATCTTCCTTGTTAAAAACACTACTAATGGCTTTGTGGAGACAAGTGGGGCAAAACTGTGCATCTGTAATATTTTAAACTGAGATCTTTGCTGTAGTAGAGCAAAAATTGCTATAGGGAGCTCAGGACTGGCATTCTGCGTAGGTGTCTGCCGTGGAAAGTGCAAGCAGAAATCATTGCACACAGTGATTTTGCTGGTCCTACAAGGAAAACAGTGAACAGCTCTGATTGTAGAGGTTTGTAAACTCAGCAGTTGCTATGCAGAAGATAGTTTATGTAAATTGTGGTTTCAAATCCAATGCCTTGATTAGTGCTGCCGTGATACATTCCAGCCACAGGTTGTTGTTTATCTCCTGCTCCACTAAAAAAATAAATAAAACCATCTGACGAATCACACTATGATCACGCCGATAAGCATGAGTTGGTGAAAATTTTTGGTGTACTGAAGGTCTGTTGCATCAGACCGGGGAAAGGGTTCTCCTGGTAGGACAGTGACCAGCCACAGAGCATGTCTGTACTGTAAATAGTCTTAAGCTACTCCACTGTCCGACTATCTAGAGAAGGCAAAGGGCTGCCAGGAGCCAAAGTACTCCTCAGGTTCTTCTCTGAAGACCTTGGCCGAAAAGTTGAGAAGAATATCTCCATTTTGTCTTCCAAGTCAAAAACCTCCTCCAGTCTGTCACAGGGATGTAATTCCTATGTGCTGCTGAAGACCCATTTCCATTCTCCGTCTTCAGGAGAACAGCCTTCATCTTCTTAAATCTGATGCAGCACTCACTATTCCTCATACCTTTCATAATCTGCTCTAATATCTGCCTGGCAATATTGGCATACTGCTAGAGGGTTGCTCTAAGTCCTCTTCCCCTACAAATTAACAGGCAAGGCTGTGTTTGTGATTTTTCAGGTAGTGCATCTAAGATACCTATCCTGAGTTCTGTCTCCCTTTTTTGTTGATTGTGGCTGTGCACAGACAAACAAAATCAACTCGAAATTAGATAAAAGGTTTTGTGGTATTCAAAAGAATGTCTAAATTTCCAGAGAAAGCCTTTGCAAAAGATACACACTATGATCTGTAATAGGTAAAAGAAGATCAAGAAAAGAAAAGAAACCTCAAAGGCAATAGCATAAGCATAGTTACATCCATGGCTTTTGTTAAATTTTGAGAAAACCGTTGAGAAGGAAGGACCTGTACATATTTCCAGAATTGTATACTTTCACATGTGGTCCCAGACAGTGTTAGAAAATCTCAGCATTGCTGTGATCTACTTCATGTTGCGTGACACTGCCATGAGGAACTGACAGCTGCCCAAAAAGCTGGACATAGCAGCAGTGTGCATAAATGCACTCTATAGAACAAATGTGATCACCAAGATCGTTATGCACCCGGAAAGAACCTGTCTTGTATGTTACACTGTGAATATAGCTGCATCTGTCATGCACTACCTCCTGAGTCTGCAGGTCATTATACATTATAGGACAATTGAGTTCTAAAAAGTGACAATGAGTAAGGAAATAAAAGGCAAGCAAACCCAGAGTAGTATTGATGTCTCTTTGCCCAGATTTTGCAAATGAACTCTTGAAGATCCAGCAAGGATCTTTTTCTGGTTTGGAATGAGAATATAATTTTTCCAAGTTTCTCTCATGTGCAATAGGGTCAAGCTTGTGCTGCAACTACTACCCAAGCGTGGGTGTGTGTATAAAATCATGGGACTTCCATACCCTAGAAAATGTGATTGCACTTGCCAAAAGTAATTGGAAGGAATTTCTAAGCTGCACATGTAAGCAAAGCAAAGAATCACACACAAGCTATAGGATTGCAGAAGACTTATTTTCCTATAAAAACTTTGAAACTATTTCAGAACCCTTACAGGTAAAATGTCACAATTACAATTTACAGAGCTACATGAAAATGCATTTTGGAGTGCATGAATGGTGTGAGTGGAGCCAGTAGTAAAACTTCACTGATTTTTCAAGAGTTATCAACCTAAACTTTACAGATATTTTCATAAACACTAGATGTTTCATTGGATTTTTGGGACTCCTAAATACACATGTGGATTTTGCCTAGAACACTTGTAGAGAAATTTAAGTATTATACAATACTGTCCTAATTTATGCAGTTTCTGTTTTTATGTGTTTTTAGCTTTTCAGAAAATTATGCATCTCTAATATGCAAACACCACATTTTCTTTCCCTCGGCTCCCATCCTTCGAAATGGAGTAGCGAACGTTTTTGACAAGTAAATTAGGGCATCGTAATTATATTTTTGCTGAGCAAATGACAGCTGATGAACTACAAGCAGGTGTACATTAGAAGAAGCAGAGAGTAATTCACCACTGCGCTGTTGTTATTTTTAGTTGCATAAATTGGAGGAGTGTGTGCAGGGAAGAAGAAGCAGTAAACAATAATTAAAAAAAAATAGTGATGGGTGCTTCTGGGCCCATTCCGTAAGTTAATGAACAACCTTACTTTCCATTATTGTCAAAGTAAGGAAAGGTAATGTGTTGTGCTCTGCAGGATCTAAAGATGTAGACCAAAGAGATTGGTTTGAATTTATGAATCCTCCTCCCTAATTAAGTTTTTTTTTCTAAACATTTCTGTTCTTTGCATTTCCTATACACTTGTTACAGTGCAAGATTGACAGGTTCAAGGATGTTCTGGAATTCCAGATCAAAGAATTAGAATTAAATTTCCTAGTTCTTACTCACTTTGTAGTAGTTTGGAGAAGTTCAGTGACCTTTTGGGGGGGTTTTGTTGGTTTTTTGGAATAAAACAGAGTTTTCAGTAATGTTGCAACAGTGCCACAAATTTAAATGAAAATGTATTAAAGATTCCATTTCTGACTATGTCTGTAAACATGTGTGCATATTTTCAATATACTGAGGAGTCCGCAGTGCATGCTGACTTTATTAGTCATGTGGGAGTTTATCTTCTTTCATAGAATTTTAGTCCAAAGTAGCTTTATGGAGTTAAACAATAGAAGACACCATATACCATAAATCACAGGAACCAGTAGTGCGTAGATATTATATGGGGAATAAATTAAGGCATTCAGTCATAAAGGCAATAACTTATGGAGAGAGAAATTAAGAAACAGTCAATAGGTTTCCAAATGAGATGAGGAGAAAAAAAAAGAAGTCAATGAGGCAGGATGCTCAATGAAACCTCTTTTAGGTGATGAGAGCTGAGGAGAAAACTTCTATATCAATAGCCTGAGGAAGGGTAAAGAAGAGACTCTTGTTAAACAAGGAGAATGAAGGGAAAGAAGGAGAACAAGAAATATAGTCATAGCTCTTATTTTTCTTGAAACTCATAAATTTTTTGGACCAAAGCTTTTTGTGGTTCTTATCTTCTGGTATATGGCTGATGTAGAAACACTGAGTAATTCTACTCTCTAGTGATACTCAGTTTATTTAGAGCTAACTGACATAGTAGGTGCAATCTAGATTTTTTCACTATGTCTCTGTCTGACCTAATTTATTCTATCAGTTTACAAAGTGCCTCTGGATGTGATAAAATTTCTATATATTTGAGGGGAGTAAAAGGAAAAGAATAACAAATTTTCAACAGCGTGTTGTTGTGATACTACCAGAAGGAAGGGATTTCATGGGAGAAAATATACAACAGTTCAAAAAATCATGACAAGCCATTCCTCAACAACTTGCATGTTTTAATCTCAACAAATGTAAAGTATTAAACCTTACATTTTATCTCCAGTCTGGAGTGAAGCTCTCCCTCAAGCATTCCTCATTTACACAGAACTTGCCTATCAGTCTGCTGAGTTGTGTCATATTATACATTGACAAGGGACTAGATAAGTTGATTATTTGGACAAGTTTCCTTTTAAGTGTATTAATAAAGGGCAGAGTGATTTCTCAGTAAAAATCTTTTGTGTGAAGTGGGTGTCTGAGAGACTTGTGTTCCATTTCTTTTTCTGTTGTTCTCCTTTAGCCAAGCTGATTAGTTCATCAGATTTTTTTTTTTAATTTTCCTTTTTCTGCAAAATGAATTACTATAACTATCTTTCTGAGGTATTCTTTTGAGAATCTACACAGAAATGTTCAGGTAATACATTACAGAGGATCAAACAGGATCTAAAATATTTTCATCTCTGTTCTAGCAATGCAGGTGTGAAATGTGTCACTAAGTCCACTGATATTCTTGTATATTTACACAAGCTTGGAATTGTTCGGGTCTTCTTCCAAAACATTCTGATCTAATGTACTATTTTTGTCACAATTTTTCATCAAAGGACAATGTGCATGACTTTTACATCATTACTGAATTAACCATTCAAGACCATGTCCAGGTTATGAAGAATCAAGTAATTGCCTATTAAAACTTACACCTAAAACCCACAATGACACCAGCAACAAAATTACTGGCAATGCATTTACAAGTGCACGTTGATTTAATTAGGAAATTAGATGATTTTTTTTTTTTAATACTTGTTTCTTAATTAAAGTCTTCACGGTGTTTTGAGTGCTTATTAATTCAATTTGGAATGGATGCACCAACCACATTTTGGGATACATTTAAAATTGCCTGAAGACCTTATGCCATCCTCCCCCATGCTTTCATTCATATTCATTACATAAATATTACAGAAAACTCACTCTATTTATATCAGACTAATTTCTATAAAAGAGACCTAGACAGGCTGGAGATTTGGGC
>NW_010136834.1:47132-50032 GCF_000699245.1 Pterocles gutturalis | reverse complement strand
CTAATTTTATCTCTGCATGACCTGGCAAGGGCAATTTTTTCCCTCCATGGTCCAGTCCTCCTTTAACACTCTCAAGTAAATAGCTATTAAGAGACTCAGTAAACAGAAAAAAATTGGTTTGAGGAAGTAGCACTGATGAATTAGGCTATGATGTTTGTTTGCTCCTGCAAACAAATCCTACTCTATCTGCCAATGACTTCAGATGCATTGACTGTACATCTTACTGCCTCAAAACAGAAGGCACTGGAGGGTTTGAAAGAACTTGCAGTTAAAGCCTTTTTTGTTCAGCTTATTTTTAATTCTCCTCAAAGACAAAAACACTCTTTTAAATATAAGGAAAAGCTTCCAGGAGGAAGACATTTTTAGAGGGTAAACATCAGCTTTTAACTTCCTAGAACTCTCTCCCTCATGGGTTTTTGTTGCAAGTCACTGATTTTGCCTCAATATTACCCCTGGCTCTTCCTTGCTATCTGTGTATACAGGATATTTAAAAGGTCATCTGCATCTGACTTTAAAAAAAAGTCAAGAGAAGAAAAAAGAAGCCCCTAAAGCATCAGCCTTTGAATTGCTGCTGAAACTATTAGTCATTTATACATTTATCTTTTCAAACAAGGTGCAGGTTGAACATTTCTAAATCTCCTTTTTCTATGACGGCTTTTAATTCCTTGAATGAATGAATGTACTGTGATGAAGTGGACTCTGCTGTCCATGAGCTATGGCTTTGAATATAAACCATTTCAGTTTTATCAGTTCTTTCCTTTTTGGAATATCTTTTTGTGACAAGCAGATACAATTTTAAAGCTGAGAGAACTTGAACTGAAAGGAACTGGAGAGTTCAGACTAAACTACTCTCCTGTTTCTTATACTTTTTTGAAGCATGATGTCATTTTAAGTGCAATGAATATTCAGGTACAAACTCTGAGTTTGGAAACCAACCAAGAGAGCTATAACTCTTCGCCATGAAGGTAGCAAAATGCATCTTGCTGGTGATTTTACACCTGCTGGAAAGATGCCCAACTTAGACTATCTTCCCTCTAAATCTTCCCAACAACTGATCAATGTTATTGTACTTTGTGTTTAAACAGAGAAGAATTGTCTCTCCTAGAAATTAGTTTCAAAATGGCATATCACTGCTATTGGGTTTATTAAGAAAAAAAAAAAAAAGGCAAACATTCAAAAACAGTTTTCTCAGAGACTGAGAAAGGAGGTGACAGGAAACCTACCCCAGTGACTAGTAGGACCATACTGACCACTCAGTCTCATTGTCACTTAAGTTCTCATCAAATTGATAAATGGCTTGGACTCAAGTATCAATGCGTAAAAAAAGTAAAATGGAGAAGTCAAATAATCTTCTTCACTCTTGTATCAAAACTAGCATGTTTTTGTTAAATTGTTCATACATTCCCAGTCGCTTGCACTTACCATACTACCTTGTGGCACTCAGCACCATTAGATGTAGCTTCCAGTTACTTAACAGAAAAAAAAGGAAACAATTTTCTGCTACTAGTCCCTACTCGTATTTACATTAGTTTCTGAATGTCCTTGAAAAGCATTTGTATAAGTGGTAAGCACCTGAAAGCAATTGGATGGATGGAGAAAATTGTGAAGGGAAACCTCCACCCTGTTTTGAAAGTGTTAGTTGTGAAGCACTCACAGAAGATTAAATTTAAGTATGAGCACAGTGTATGATTCTACAATATTGATATCTATTGACACATGGAAAAAGAAGTAACAGAAAACTGTTCCAGCCAGCTCCAACAGCCCCACCACAGGGCACAGCTGAGCCCCTCAGCCATGGGAGGGCACCTCAGGGAAAGCCTGTGTCAGAAAGGGCAAAATGCTGCCTGTGACATATGATAGCAAACAGGAAATACATCTTAGTGCTTTACTTCAGAAGTTAAACGTACCAGTAGTGGTATGTAAATGCCATGCTTGAAACAGAAAATTTTTAAATGCCTGTGAAGGTTCACTTTGGCCAGGATGAACCAGAAAGTTAATTTAATTTTCAACCGATTAATAACTCTGTTCAGCAGAATTTAATGCTTCAAGACATATTTCAATGAGCAGCTTCCTCTGCTTTGCACCTCCTACAAGAAATGGCATGCAGTTTTAGTTTGTTTTCCTTAAGGCAAAAAAAAAGAATAATGATTAAAACCACCTCATGTTTTTCAAGACCAATTGCAGCTTCCATGCTTTGGATTTCAATTAAAGACTATTAACTGCATTAAACTTATGTTTAACAGTATTAAACTTATTAAATATAATACTTCTGGGCCTATAGAGGCCAAGGAGAAATAAGAACAGCTATCAAATTAGTATTTGCTCGAAAGCTGAGCAAATATAGCTTTCAGAGATTATATTCCACATTATTCACTATAACCCTTCCAGTTATCATGACTTCTAAAAGGATGCAACCTATGTATAAAACCGTGCCCATAGAAGTGAAAAAGGTCCTGGACTAGGCTTAGTGTTTAACTTCAAACCACTGTCTACAAGCACATTTACATGTGTCTAAGATACAGATACGTCTACCTAAGGAATTTAGTGTCTTACAGTTCTTTTTTATGTGGTTTGTCTTGCTTTCCTATTTGGAGTCTTGTAGTCTCAGAGAGTGGTTTCTGTCTTCTTGGGACCATGGTTCACTTTGTTCACCAAGGCATCACTTACCATGTGACTCGAGGTCCCCTGGCAATCAGCTGTGTACGAATATGTGATGTGAGCCTGGAACTGGCACAGACTTCATTGCCAGTGAAGATTTGATGCAGTTACAAACCTGTAACCATGGTGCTTTCCCTCTATTCACCATACCAGTTGGTAAAGAAGACATATCCATTTGACTACAACTAGATTAACACTGTTAGCCAGAGTTTTTTCCCTAGCAGCACCCATACAGGCGTTGG
>NW_010136834.1:32300-47101 GCF_000699245.1 Pterocles gutturalis | reverse complement strand
TCTTTCCCTTGTGTCCAACTCATACAGTAATAAAAAGGTAGGACATGCTGCCTTTCAGTTCTGTCAAACCAGATCTTCTCTGCTAAGACAGAGTTTGAATGACACCACTGTTAGTTAGCCTGCTTTTTTATGTTTGTATGTTTTTTGGTTTCGTTTTGCTATCCTTGTCTATATCCTCCCCCCCTTCCTTTCTTCCTTCCCTTTCTTCCCTCTTCCTTTTTGTGTGCTGTATCTCCTCTAATACCTCACTTGACAGTTTGAGCTACCAGTATCTGATGAGGCTCCACTGGTTTTAGTCTCTTGCAGTGCTAGGTGGTTCTGGTTGGACAAACAGTCCTATTGACTTTACCATTTTAGAGAAAAAGCACAATCCCAAACCACTCTGCTTGTTTGGTCTTTAAGGACAGATTTTAAGCAGAGGCATTCAACACATCCAGCATTTCTCCTTAGCAGAACAAATACTGACACTGAACTCCTTGAGAAGGGCAAAATCGACTTGGAACATCTACCCTCAGCTCTGTTGGATACAGCCTGCACCCCTCAAAAAAAGTCTAAAAGAACGGTAATCTGTTCCAGTACTATTTCACTGTGAAGTACTGGAGTTTCACTATATGTCTCTGTTCTTCCTCACCTATTCCAAGACCTGCCAGTCTAAAGAGGTAACTGGGAAGGCTCACTTAGGTCTTTCATTTACAGTGCTTTGCACATCTGAGTATTATTACCATCAGATAACTTGGACACTGTGGATCATCCCTTTAAGCAGCTGGGTTGAGTATATCCTCAGTATGTCCTACCCAAATGACTTAATCCCTCTTCCCTTGTTATCAGACAACACTTTTAAGAAACTCATATGCACAGACATCTGTCCAGGGCTGAGAACCCACAGCCTTTGAACAAATATATCTGGCTTTGGATTCAGGCACACAACAACTGTAGTTTCTTCGGTCTTCACTGAAAGACTGCTGGATACTAAAAAGCCTTTGCATTCCTTAACAACTATCTGCTGATCCTGTCCTGTGTCATCCAGCAAAACCCAGCATCTTAAGGATACATCCAGTAAAGTATCTAACAAAAAAACTTACTATTCAGACAGGTCAGCTCTTTGCCATCTGTACCTTCTGCTGCTGGCTAATGAGGTAAGAAGTCAGAGCCTCCAACATACACTGAGGTTTCCAAAGGAATAGTCCTTTTGCAAACATAAAATATAAAGCCTGTGCACACTTCAATTTAGAGTAAATGATTAATCTAAACAGTTATAACATCCCAACAGAGTTTGAGAAAGAATTTTATCTCAGTACCCACTGAGAATCAATCAGCCTCCAGGGCAATCCTATAGGAAGCTTTTGATACCTCTGATGTTACGGAAAAACAATGGTTGTACCATGTGTTTTGAGAACCCATCATAGTTCCTCTGTTCTGGACTACAAGAAGGGGTAGCAAAAGACCAGTCTTTCAAAAAGAGAAGAAATTGAAACATATTTCACTATGACAGTCTTGACCTGTGCTGAAATATCTAGTAGCCTACACATGTATCCCCAAAAGCATGCTTTCATATCCTTGCCATAAATTGGTGCCTTAAATAACCCTCTTCACAGCCTATAAATTAAGTCTTGCTGAGAAAGAAATAGATTTTCAAAGGCTGTTGCCCCTCAAATGTTGATTCCACCACACTGCAGTATCTTCAATGAGATAAGATTTTTTAAGATATACAACTGTGAACAAGTTGGTTTTTTGCATCCAGCAGAGTTACATCAAAAAAATCCCAAGTGGAAACTGTTAAAGGACAAGCTGTCCTCTTTCACCTCGGCAGCTGAGTCCTAGGCACAGCAGATCATGATTCATTTATTTAGTTTGCAGAATATCTTTCCTCCCTTTCCATTCTTCTTTAACGATCCCTGTCACACGAGTATCCTCTAGCTGAACATTCGACCTCTACAGAACTTCAGTGCCACAGAGATAATTTTCTTGCCCTGAAAGGGAAGGCATTTTACACTCAAATCAGATCTTCACACCAAATATTAAGCCCGCATATGAGCACTTTCAATTCAAAATCCCACTCTTTAGTCTCTCATGCTGCCAAAGGTCTTTACAAAAGAAAGAATCAAAATACGGAAGTCTGCAAGAGGGTTTGGTAAGTCTTCATCGTACCACTACAACAGCAACACTTCACTGGGATCTTGTTTTTCTGTCCTGCTTGATGTCAAATCCTTTGAAATCAGAACAACTTGCTCTTTTGTATTATCCTCTCCAAACCCAGTATTTTTGGAAGCTGCTGCATCAGAAAGAAAAGTAGATTCAAAATTCTTGCCCAGGATGGTTTCTGGCTTTCATTTCTCTCGGGAAATTATTTTGTTTAATCTTTCCTTAAAACTGACGCTTTCTCCAACAGCAACAACTCTATGCACATCTGATTTTTGCTAATCTTTATCCTTTTATGTTGACAGAACATGGACTTTCAGGTAAATGCATCTTTTTACCCCTCATGTTGCCAAATTATATGTAAAATATTTCTCATTGGATTATGGACTATATGAAGCAACACTAAGCTTCTTTTTGTTTAGGCTTCTTTTTGAACATCCCAGCGTTGTTTCTCTGAAATTAGGAAAAGTAAGTTTTCTCAGAATGACTGTCTTGTAGTATATTTTTGCAAAGATAGCTCAAAGATAAATTGTGTAATACATACCTAGGTCTGGTTTCCTACACTGCTCTTTTTTATAGCTTTAACCCTTACTAGAAACTACAATTGTAATTATTATATACAAAATTCACTTATATGATATTGATTTCTACCCTCAGCATGCCGTGTATTACATGAAGGAAAGGATGACCACCCTCCTCTCTTATAATAATAATAAATGACCACCCTCCTCTCTTATAATAATAATAAATACAGACCTGGAGCAACCAGTGAATGTCTATAATCAGTCAATATGTACTTTGCCACCATTTCACAAGCACGGTTGACTTAAACTTTGATGTTAGTGGATTACGTATCCTATTCATTCACTGAAGCTCATTTCCATTTTATAATGCTAGTAGAGCACTCTCAAGTTGAATAAATGAATGCATAAATTGCATTGTGAATTGCAGACACTGATTTTAACAGCAATGTGATATTTAACAGTTTTCAAGCTCCCTTGACAGATATATACATGCAGGATAGGAAACAAGAAAAAATATATCAATCATGACCTCAGAAAGCAAGCAGATGTAAATCACAAATCCAGATGAATCTGGTAGCCTCAGTTTTGGAATTTCAGCTGATCTTTTCACTGGCATGTTTGTCATCTAACTATTGCTGTCAATTCTAAAAATCACACTTAGTACTTATTTTTGCCTGCAACCTCTCTATGACAAACATTCTCTCCTGGTCATTGACCACGAATCATTGAGTTCTAACTTGTGCTCTCACTGTCTCATGTAATTTCCAAACACTGTTTCCAAACATGCTGCAGAGAAATTAACAGGAAGGTGGCATTTTGTGTCATCCACCTATCCAAACAATTTTTGTCTTTGGATAAAATCAGATAAAGGAAACATCCGGAAACCTTTTGACTACACAACCCAGATGGCCTTTGGAAAGGTGAGTGCTACTCCAGGGAAAATAGATAGCTACTATAAAGTTTTTGTACCACCGTTTTAGTCATTATTTTTTTTATCTAATAATTTGAGAATTTGGACTATCAGACTGTTAAAATATTAATCAGCATAACAACCAGTTTTTAGCTCCACATATAATCTCTGTTTCATTTTGCTTCCTTTGTGTAAAACTCTTCCCGTGCAAATACGATGTTACGATACTCTTCATTTTGCACGTGTTTTCTACACTTTTTCGAAACTTGTAAAAGAATTTCTATAGGACAACTTTATATACTCTGGTTGATTTTAAATTTGTTTGCTCAAATTAACAACTTTGTTGCTCTAACGAGGACAAAAAAAAAGTGAAAGTGAAGTCTTAACTACTCCTCAAGTTTCTTCTCAGTTCTGTACTTTTTATTTGCCATTTCACTTATCTTTATTTATTAAATCCCATTTGAAAACACTTATTTTCTCTCAGACAAAGTAGTTCTGTGTTTATCAACATCTCTCTCTTTTTCTAATGCAGAGGAGTTAGTCTGTAAAAATGTTAACCTATTTCCCTCTAGAGAGTCTTCCTTCACTTATCATGACTGGAAGAAAATTTTTAAGCAATACCACTTACACTTTATGATTTATAAATATTCAAAAATAATGCAATAAAAAAGTAATCAGCAGGTTTCTAAAGAAGCCTAAATAATTTTCTGGGACTTCTGGGGGCAATACACTCCCAAATACAATAGCATAGTATTTTGATACAGTGACACTTCTTATTTTGTGGGAAAGATCAATTTTCATAAGCTATCAGTCTAGCCTGGACTGAGGAAGTGGCCCAGATACTTTGTAACACTTGGGAAGCATGACTGTACACTTGGTAAGTGTATGAAATAAATACAAGGACTATTTACAAGGCTCTCAACATGCTTTGGAAATGGCTGTATCATTCAAATGCTACTGGTAAAATTACAGACTCAAAGCAACAAACAAAAAAGCGGAAACAAAAAGGTAATTTACTCATTCATAAACTTACACTCTTAAATTTTAACTTAGTATTTAAATTTTGAAAATTTTAATAAACCTCTCCTTTCTCAAATCCCCCAAAATTCTTAATATTTTCAATAAATATTTTCTAATATAATAATCCCATGCACCAGCACATGCTGGAGACCAGCTGTCTGGAAAGCAAGTTCTGCAAAGGGACAGAGGCGGAGAGAGCTGAGACTTTTCAGCCTGGAGAAGAGAAGGCTCAGCAGGGACCTTATTAATGTATATAAATACCTAATGGGAAGGAGTGAGGGAGACAGATCCAGACTATTATCAGTGGTGCCCAGTGATAAGACAAGAGGCAATAAGCACAAACTGAAATACAAGAAATTCCCTTTAAATATAGGAACAAACTTTTTACTGAGTGGGTGATCAAACACCTGAACATGCTGCCCAGAGAGATTGTGGAGTCTCTACCTTTGGAGATATTAAAAAAACTGACAGGACACAGTCCTGAGCAAGTTCTGTCTGACCTTGTTTTGAGCAGGGGATTTGGACTAGATGATCTCCAGAGGTGCCTTACAACCTCAGCTATTTTGTGATTCTGTGCTTTACAACAAGCCAGTATTTCTCTGCAGTATTTTAAAATCTATAAACCATGTAAAAAATAAAATCTCTATTATAGAAAATGAAATTTCTGTGTTTATCCCCAAGCATTGGTGCTAACTGGTACCTATTACTGCTGACACTAACTTCCACTTTCAAGCAAATTACCATTTTGAATTCATTCCTTGAACCTGTTTGAATATTATTGTGGCGTTATACATCATATATTTTTCAGTAAATCACATGGCAAAACATAAACATCAACAGAAAATAACTTAAAGGACACTTCCAATGTCCTTTATGTATGCATCTAGTACACTATGCAGTCGTATGTGCAGTTCTGCTGAATCCTATTACAGTTTACTTCCTAACCACCTCATTTGTATCACACAGTTGTTAATGAATTTTACTCACTGCAGTTTATTGAAATTCAGGGAAATTTAAAGAAGAAGAATATTTTTTCTTCAAAATAAGTTTCATTCTTCAAACATAAGCACAGAAAAAGAATGCACTGTCTTGTATGTAACACGAAATATTCAAAGAGAAAGAGTTTAAAATAATTTTATAATTAATTATAAAGTATTATATTTTGATACAGAAAAGATACTGGGTGGGCTGCTGGTGGAAAAATGTGCTAACACAAACAAATTTGTCAAAGCTGCCTTAATTTCTTCAGTCCAATATTTCTGAATAACTTTTAACTAGCACCAGTAGTTTAGTGATTCTAGCAGGACAAACAATATCTGTATATTGCTTGAAGATCTGCTTCTTACACATTAGAATAAAACATAGAAATCAGGACTCTGTAGAAAGAGAAGTAAACTTGACAATTACAGAGAAATCTTAATGAGAAACCTACCTTGCCTACATACTGATAATCAGATCCTGTGTATTCCTCTAAAAGAAAAAACTGGTTCCACATCCAGCCTCTCTTCTGGCGGTGAATTGCTTTTCCATCATTCCCTGATGCACGTCCTCCAAAGCTTTTGGGTCTGAGGTCAGGAGTCCTTCTGAACAGCATTTCTGTATGACAGGGACGTAGCAGCCACATCCAGAGCAGCAGAAGTAAAAGGACTTGGTGTATTGTCATAGTTCTCCACTGCTGATGCTCTTCAAGCTGGTCAGCGATGGAATCTACAGTTTTGTTTTTCTTGACTTGCTTTTTATGTCTCTAGTTGCTGATATAGCCAAGCAGTTTCCAGCAACTCTTCTCTGAACTGTACATAGTAACCAAATCCTGAAAGTAAACAGAGGCAATGTAAGTTAAAATTCATTCACTCCCTAGTGTCCAACATCCCTGCGACTGTACTCTACAGATAAAAACCGTTAATGACAAAGAAAACAACCTGGTTAGGAATATAACGGTTATCCAGACAGGGAGAACACTGAATATATGCCAGGTAGCTGCTGTCGAAACATTTCCTAAGAAAGAGTAAGAGTGCCCTGAGATGATAAATTATTTCCCCATTAAAACCTTTCAATTTAGAAACTTCTAAGAGTGTTCTTTATATAGACGGGTGGATTAATATTGCTGAAACTCACACATTAAATACTGCTGCATTTGCTTCAAATGTTTTCCACCCCATTTGATTTACAAGATTTCCAGTGTTTTATTAATCTTACTATCAAGAGAACTGAAAAGCCAACACAAAGTAGTTTTAGAAATGAGGAAATGGTAAAGCACTAGTTCTCCAGGGTACTTTAAATGGCAAAAGAGAACATCATATGCGTCAGAAGAAATAAAACATGACAAGAAGCAAACTTTTTAACAGGAAAAGTTCTTGAGATCATCTTGCAATACGGAGCAATGCACACTCAGCCTTAGTAGGATTTTTTTAAAGAATGAGGGCCGGTTTTGCAAGTGTCCTGAATAACTAATTTTGGAAAGTACTGAAGTTAATCTCCTTGTGGGAAGTGATATTGCAGGAAGAATGCAAGCCTCTCTTAACTCATCTTTGGTTTGTCTCCACTTCTTTTTTTTTTTTTTTTTTTTTTTTTGTTTGTTTGTTTGTTTTGCTTTGTTTTCTTTTAGTTTTTCCTTCTTCTGACAGAAGCATGAGATATTATTTCAGCAAGACAAATTTATCCAGGTTCTCTTCACTTTACTTCTGTCCCAGCATTTAAAGAGTACCACTTTTTGCTAGTAAGTTCATTTGGTAATATTTTCCTTCAGTAAAACACGAAAACCTATGATTTATCATCTTAATAAGGTGTTGTGTCTGTAAATTTTAATCAGGGTGGTCTGGTTGGTTTTTTTTCTAGTATGCCCACAGAAAACAAAATGCATGGATGGTGGTTGGAGTTACTTGTGTATTCTTACACATATGGCACAAAACTCAAGTAGTAAAAAGCTTGGGTTGTTTTCTCTCCTCTTTTCTGATTTTGATAGTTAAATAACATTGCACACAGCAATCCCATGTGTCCTCTGGTTTCTATAATATTATACTATAGGTCACTATAATAATCTTAAGTATTTTTGGTTTTCAAAGTAGAGCTATGTAAGACTTTCAGAAATTCTTATTGATATTGATGTGTTACTTAAGTTATTTCCAGTAAGCCTATGTTGATTAAAAGAGTTTGTAATAAAATGTCAGGGGTTTAGAATGGAAAGCCTGTTAAATGTAGTGATTTCTTACAGCTAAAAGACTCTGTGTCTGTATGCACGTGTATGTGTGTTAATAACTGAACAGATTCAGTTCAGGAAACAGCTTTTGTCTTCAGAGTTAAATTCTGCCAGGAGAGCATTTTCCTGCTTCTCCAACATTTGGAAGACTAAAGAACTTCTCAAAGCCACTGCTTTCAAGACTGTTCCCAGTAACTCGTAGGTGTTCATTTCCTTTTGAGTAAATAAACACCAGGTTATCTATAATTTCACTTATGTTGTCTTCTTTTCTCCTAAAACTTTGATATTTACTTGTTTTGTGAACTTTGAATACTACCCAGAACAATCTGTTCTGATATAAACCACTAATAATATATGCTGAATTATATCAGCACGTACAAACTGGAGGTGTGATTCTCCACCTTGGAAATTATTTATCAAAACTCATATTTATGTTCTTTTGAAACAATAGTATACTGAGTGAGAGAGGAAGGCTATGATTTGTTCTCAGATACTTAAAAATGTTTCTTCCCAAAGACCATAGGAATTGCAAATTTGAAATCAGTTCTTCAGGTTATTATTAGTTTCCCTAAAAATTGGGAAGCTATTGGGTTCTTTTGAAAAGGAGACAGAATATTTTCTTTTCTTTTTTTTTTTTTTTTGGTGTGTTTCTTTTTTCTTTTTCACTGTCTTTTTGCCATCAGTACTTTTTTTTTTTTTTTGTGTGTGTTTCTTTTTTCTTTTTTCACTGTCTTTTTGCCATCAGTGTACATATGCCATTATTCACACATTATTATTTGATGTACAAGTGTTGTTAAATTCCTCTTGGGAAATAATGCTGCAATATTAGGGGTTGTTATTGAATTTCCTTCTTGTTAAATTAGGTCAGCAGAATGAAAGCTCAGATGAAATTTGTTAAAGTTACAAAAGTAGCTAATGCACACGGACTTGGCAAGCATGGCTGCTTAATGGATGTACCTACCAACAACAACTTCTCCCTCCTTTGAGACTCCCTTCGGAGTTCAGCTTCCTGCTTTAAATGTAACGAGTTTGATAGCAATCTACACTAAAGCAATAACATTTCAATAACATTTACCTTTAAAAATAAGCTAGCAAACAAGAAAAAAATGAACTAATAACAATTAAATAAAAAGCACTGGTGTAAAGGAAATGTTTGAAGAGGGTTAGACGAAGTATATAACTTTTAGTATGTAACTACAGAAACTAGACAGAAGTCCCAGATCTGTAATATGTTGTGTATTCGGGTTCTGTGCTATCCTGTCAGAACTGGAACAGTCAATGTAGGAAGATAAATTTATCATCTGTTTTTATTAATTAAAAAAAAGCTTTCTAAAAACTATCAAGTATGTTCAAGATTGTGTGTTTTTATGTAATATCCTTCTAAATTACTTTAAACTTACTACAGAGGAATGTTGTGCTCAACTCTGCTCTTGTTTATACATGTTTTGGAATTATTTTTAATGAGTTTTCTTGGAACAATCTCTCATACAGAGGAGATAGACCAATCATTACTGAAGCTATTAATCATTTCACCAGTAGTTTTCAGTTAACAGTTTTAAAACAATTTGTCAGTTCTCACTTTCCACGGGTTAATCACTTCTATATCTCTCAGAAATTGGAAGAAAATATTTGAATACAACTCCAACTGTATTAGCGTGATTTAAAATTTAATTTTTTGCAAAATTTGGAAAATATTTTACTTGCTCAGACATGCAACCCCCCTAAGAATGCTAAAACATACCTCATCACATTTGAAACTCATGAGATTTAATGGTCATTAAAGATGGGTCATGAATACCTTTAACTAATGCACTTCATCTGAGACTTCTATTTACTGGTTGCTCCAGGAAGTTGATCTTTTACAGCTGAGATGTTTCTTTAGTAAATTACTTCTATTTTTATCTGTCTCTCTGCATTTATGTATAGATGCTTTTGGAAGTCAGCAGAATTAAATTAAAATTAAAAACTGTAATATAGATCAAAAACTTGTGGTTTTTGTTTGGTTTTGGTGTTTGTATTTTGTTGGGGTTTTTTTGTATTTTAGTAAACCTCTTTTTCCTGTGAAGAGCAAATTTGAACAGCAAAAAGAATTTACTTGGGATACCTGCCATTTATTATTTTTGTTCCATATTTAACCTTGATCAAACTTGAAGTGAATTTTAATTGTGTAGCATTTCAAAAAGTTTGTTTAAAGAAAGATATTTATGTAACACCATTTCTGTTTTCAGCATTTCTGTTTCAGCTGAGAACCTTTGTCTATTCACAACTCTAATCTTGTCTTTCAGTCCTTTTTTTGCTATGTTTGTACAAAAGAAAGATATTTTTAGAGCTGAAAATGCTTCATGACAAATTAGGTTAAACTACATTGGAATTTTATGAGGAGAACAATCTTGAATTTTCTTACAATGGAAGACATGGGACCATATTTTGTTCTTGTTTTGTTCTTGCTCTGCAAAGGTGACACCAATAGAGCTATTCTTAAAGCTGTAGTGAGAAATTTTTCTTATCTTCTGAGCCATTTCTTCAAATCTTTGGTCAGCCACCAGTGTAGAGCTACCACCACAGGCTACAGAACCTCTTTTCAAAGTGGCTACAGCCATCAGCCATGAGACGCAACATTTGTGTTTCCTCCTTGAATCAGGTAACTTGGTAAGGTGCCTCTCTATTTCTTTAGGACTCTGATTTCTGGCTTATGATGTCATAAACGAAATTCAAAATTCTGGCTAGGTTTTGAAATAATAGGAACAATTTAACAAGACAGTAAAAAAGAAAGTAGGAAGGCAAAAAAGTGCAGAAAAAGCTGCATTTTCAATGAACCTCAGAAGAGCCCCCAACTCAGCTAATTTATTTAACTTTTTTGCCATCTGTTTATCAAAACCAGGAAGTTCTAATGCTTTAGAGCACAGCATGATGAAGTGAGTACTTTAAACAGACCCTCTCTTTGTAAGAGACTCTTATTCAAAACACAACAAAATATTTCACTCTGTAAGTGTAACTTATAGGTGTAAGTTATCCCTTAAGGGAAAAAGAAGACAATACTTTTTATAAAGCTTTTTAAGAGTACTCAGAGCAAACAAATGAGTTCTTTCAAATCATCAATTCTTAATGGATTCTAATCTCATAATTCCTTGTATTATAGATTTATGTTCCTTGCTTTATCTATTATATCCCGATGAAGTTGCCCAAAGCCATTCATAATTTAATTGCCTGCTTCTGAACTGAGGAGATAGTTGGTAAATTGTCAATAAGCTGCTTATTCCATAGCCTCTAGTGGAACACTTAGGTACCACAGTGACCACACTTCAAGTTATTAAATTATAACATGCATTTGCAAAGTAGTCAACTATACCTTAGAACTTTAGAACTCAATCCTCTTTATGAAGTCCTGCAACCCTTGATCCTCTTAGAAATTTGAACTGAATGTGTATAGTTTGATGCTAAACTAAAAAAACAACAAAAAAACAAACAAACAAACAAAAAAAAACAAAACCAAAAAAACAAAACCACAACCCTAACATTTCCGGAATTATGTATTTTAATCATTAATACTAATAAAATTTCCCAATTGTAAAAACTACTTCACTCAAACGAGAGTTTTTCATATTCTTTTCATAGTTCATGGGGAGAAAGACTGAAAAACAAACAGGGGAAACAAAGTTAAAAGAAATACTGAGCTTTATAACTTTTTCTACAAGAGTTAAATAATATTTCAGGCAACAGAGAGATTATGTAGAAGCATACCTTCTGTCTTATTTTTAAGCATATTTATACAGTACAAATCTTAATTGTTACTAAAAAAACAGGTTAACATCACTATATTGATTTCAAAGTGGAAGGTTAAAGATTCAGTCTGGCTTCCACTGGTAATTCAGTAAATGCGATAGCCAAAGAAAGGGTAAAATAACCCCAAGCGGACATTAAACTGAGGAGGAAGAAAGCATTAACACCTCATTCCTCCCAGTTCCCCTCCTGCAGGGAACATTCTCCTCCTTCCTGTAAAGATCTGAGGGTATCTCGCCACAACCCTTCTTTGTTCTTCTTAAGGAAGACTGAAATCCTTGGTCTTAAGGCATAGCAGGTTACTGAAAGGGTGAGCCAGAGAAACGGCAGTTATCTTGCATAAAATATTTGTTTATTAATGAGGCTTTTCTGTATTAATTAGATTACTTGGATACCTAACAATAATTCTTAGCTGTCTATATATGGTGAATTCACTTTTTTTCACAGCAAGATATCAAGAGTAGCATGCTGTCATGGTAATTCTTTGCTTAGACATTTAAATTTACCTTTGTCCCTAAAATTTTGGGAGAAAAGTTATGTATGCAGCTGTGACAAAGTGGTAGGTGACTTTTGGACATGAAAGTTATTTAAATCTTTATCATTTCTGTACCTTGTGAGGTCCCAATTACATTTCATTCCTTGCTGCATCCTTTTCTCCCTTCCAGATGACTCCTTCCTTATCTGATTATCTACACTGACTTAGCTTGACTTAACTTTCACAGTTCTTGCTAGCTACTCAGTATTTTTCTGCATAATTTCTATGACTAATTGGAGAGTTAATTTATTAATTTTATAGTGTGCATAACACTTGCCCTCCAAACTGGAAAAAAAAAAAAAAAAAAAACAACCACCAATTAAAATTCAAAATATTCCCAAAAATGAAAAGAAATTATCTTAAGTGTACAGGATATGATTTAAAAAAAAAAAAAAACTGGAAAGATCATAATAGGCTGCACAACACATGAAGATACTACTTAGGCACTGTTCTGGAGAAAATAAGAATAGGAGTATAATAGTTCTGAACAATCTCAATATGGTGAATTTTTTTATCATTCATCTTAAAAAAGGGGGGAAAGAAGGTATGTAAACAGGAGTATTGTTCTTAAGAATTATGAAATATTTCTTCCTCTCCACTCCGCCTCATTTCAAATGCCGTGTCCAGGTTTGAACATCACAGTACCAACATGGAAATAATCAGAAATCTGGCTAGCAACAAAATGTTTAGGAAAAGAAGTGTTATTTTTGAGGAAAGAACAACTACACCACTTTGTCTCGTCTACATGAAGGAAAAAATAGGAAGAGGGTGGTAAGACTAGTTTTCAGAAACACTGTTGAAAGTAAGAAATTGTTCTCAATGCACACAACAGATAGTGTAAGAAATTTATTTCAATTACAACAATGATGATTTAGGTTAAGCATTAAGAAAAACTTCCTGTATATTTGCAGGGGTAGTCAGCAGCTGAAATTAGATGTGACTGAAGGTTTGGAAGAACAGTCTGAGCAAATTGCTTTCAGAAATGGGCTGCCTGCAGCTGATGTGACCAGGCGATTTCTCAAGATCATTAAAACCTCCATCCTATAGAACTCTACCCTGTCTTTTTCCATGTCATTATTTCTCCTCATTACGTCTTCCTATGTCCGGTGCCACAGTTACCAGTGGCCACCCTATTCTCCTGTATGTGAATATGGCCAATTCAGTCCAGCTCAACCTTTGCCTTTTCCATTTATCTAATTTTGTCTCAAAAGCACCTGTACATTTACTCTTGTGTGTTGAAAGGAACTTAAATTCTCTTGCTTGCCAGCCAGCATAGCATGCTTTTCCACATCAAATCATACAGTCCTAGACACACAGTTCCCTCCCATTTAGATGAGGTCTGTGCCAGTCCTCTGAGTCTTCCTCCATAAGATTTTGGAGGTGCATTTATCCCATCAATTTTCTGCTGTATTCTCCCAGATAGAGACTGAATCTAGCTCTTTCATACTCCATTCTGTATTCATCCCATGTACTCCTTCCTAAATGATTATTCCCTTTGTGTTTAGCCCATGACCATGCTGCTTTCTAAAACATCCACATTCCACTATTAGTAGACTTTTTTCTTTTATAAAGAAGGTAGTCCTCTACTTCATCTATTGAAAAAAACACAGCAAAACAAACACCAAACTTGTTATAGCTTTTAGTATTTGATTATACTTTTTTTCCCTTTCTTTCTTTCTTTGTTCTTTTAATTAAAAAAAAAACAACAACCCATCTCAAATTTTTTTTAAAAAAAAACCTCCTCTACTTCATCTATTGAAAAAAACACAGCAAAACAAACACCAAACTTGTTATAGCTTTTAGTATTTGATTATACTTTTTTTCCCTCTCTTTCTTCCTTTGTTCATTTAATTAAAAAAAAAACCAACAACCCATCTCAAAATTTTTTTTAAAAAAACCTGTTCTGATATTTAGCATGCATGCTAAGGGAAGGGGTAGAAGAGAGTGATGGTGGAGAGGAGGACAATCACCCATTCTGATCGGAAGCAGCAAACAAGTTCCAGAATGTTGTCTTATTGTCTGAAGAAGTACAATGTAGGAGAAAAGCAGTGATTTATCAGAGAAAGAAAATCTATTTGCATCACTGTAACACTGTTTTTTAGACACAAGAGTATACATTAAAGAGATTTTTATAGCACCCCATTTTCTCTTATTCATCACATTCCGTCTTTGTCAGATCATGATTTTTCTGGAAATTAAAAGATCACAAAATTCTGTGTTGCAAAGAGCTAAAACCGAGAGATCATAGAATATCTAGACCTGGGGACTTAATATTCTTTGCCCTCATACTGAAGAGTTTTCCTGAACGGGGTGAATTGTAATAAATAATGCTGAACGGTTACAAAAAAGGCATTCTTTTCCTTCAGGGCAGGTGGATTTTTAAATCTCCTAGTCTTTGCTATCCAATATTTTCACCTGCCAGAAAACTTTAAGCCTTATTAGAGAAGCAGAATAAGCAGAGAAGCGTGCCAAATATCTAAAAACTCACCATAATCTCATCAGGAGTTTATATCTTCAGCTCAGGCTGAAACCTTACAGCTTCAGAGAGCAGAGGCAGTTCACTAAAGCATAAAGAATTGGGGCATTGAGAGACTGTGCCTGCTTAGAAAACTGTGTAATTTAATAAAGTGTTCATTGATGTCTACACAGTGGCTCCTCAAACTTGTGTTAGTGCCTGTGCCTCCAGCATGGATAGTT